>NW_027141241.1:0-327560 GCF_036365525.1 Heterodontus francisci
CTGTGTATTAGTGATGATATCTAATTTAACAATTAACTGGAATATTATCACCTGTGTATTAGTGATGATATCTAATTTAACAATTAACTGGAATATTATCACCTGTGTATTAGTGATGATATCTAATTTAACAATTAACTGGAATATTATCACCTGTGTATTAGTGATGATATCTAATTTAACAATTAACTGGAATATTATCACCTGTGTATTAGTGATGATATCTAATTTAACAATTAACTGGAATATTATCACCTGTGTATTAGTGATGATATCTAATTTAACAATTAACTGGAATATTATCACCTGTGTATTAGTGATGACATCTAATTTAACAATTAACTGGAATATTATCACCTGTGTATTAGTGATGATATCTAATTTAACAATTAACTGGAATATTATCACCTGTGTATTAGTGATGACATCTAATTTAACAATTAACTGGAATATTATCACCTGTGTATTAGTGATGACATCTAATTTAACAATTAACTGGAATATTATCACCTGTGTATTAGTGATGACATCTAATTTAACAATTAACTGGAATATTATCACCTGTGTATTAGTGATGATATCTAATTTAACAATTAACTGGAATATTATCACCTGTGTATTAGTGATGATATCTAATTTAACAATTAACTGGAATATTATCACCTGTGTATTAGTGATGATATCTAATTTAACAATTAACTGGAATATTATCACCTGTGTATTAGTGATGATATCTAATTTAACAATTAACTGGAATATTATCACCTGTGTATTAGTGATGATATCTAATTTAACAATTAACTGGAATATTATCACCTGTGTATTAGTGATGATATCTAATTTAACAATTAACTGGAATATTATCACCTGTGTATTAGTGATGATATCTAATTTAACAATTAACTGGAATATTATCACCTGTGTATTAGTGATGATATCTAATTTAACAATAAACTGGAATATTATCACCTGTGTATTAGTGATGACATCTAATTTAACAATTAACTGGAATATTATCACCTGTGTATTAGTGATGATATCTAATTTAACAATTAACTGGAATATTATCACCTGTGTATTAGTGATGATATCTAATTTAACAATTAACTGGAATATTATCACCTGTGTATTAGTGATGATATCTAATTTAACAATTAACTGGAATATTATCACCTGTGTATTAGTGATGACATCTAATTTAACAATTAACTGGAATATTATCACCTGTGTATTAGTGATGATATCTAATTTAACAATTAACTGGAATATTATCACCTGTGTATTAGTGATGACATCTAATTTAACAATTAACTGGAATATTATCACCTGTGTATTAGTGATGATATCTAATTTAACAATTAACTGGAATATTATCACCTGTGTATTAGTGATGACATCTAATTTTACAATTAACTGGAATATTATCACCTGTGTATTAGTGATGATATCTAATTTAACAATTAACTGGAATATTATCATCTGTGTATTAGTGATGATATCTAATTTAACAATTAACTGGAATATTATCATCTGTGTATTAGTGATGATATCTAATTTAACAATTAACTGGAATATTATCACCTGTGTATTAGTGATGATATCTAATTTAACAATTAACTGGAATATTATCACCTGTGTATTAGTGATGATATCTAATTTAACAATTAACTGGCATATTATCACCTGTGTATTAGTGATGACATCTAATTTAACAATTAACTGGAATATTATCACCTGTGTATTAGTGATGATATCTAATTTAACAATTAACTGGAATATTATTACCTGTGTATTAGTGATGACATCTAATTTAACAATTAACTGGAATATTATCACCTGTGTATTAGTGATGATATCTAATTTAACAATTAACTGGAATATTATCACCTGTGTATTAGTGATGATATCTAATTTAACAATTAACTGGAATATTATCACCTGTGTATTAGTGATGACATCTTATTTAACAATTAACTGGAATATTATCACCTGTGTATTAGTGATGATATCTAATTTAACAATTAACTGGAATATTATCAACTGTGTATTAGTGATGACATCTAATTTAACAATTAACTGGAATATTATCACCTGTGTATTAGTGATGATATCTGATTTAACAATTAACTGGAATATTATCACCTGTGTATTAGTGATGATATCTAATTTAACAATTAACTGGAATATTATCCCCTGTGTATTAGTGATGATATCTAATTTAACAATTAACTGGAATATTATCACCTGTGTATTAGTGATGATATCTAATTTAACAATTAACTGGAATATTATCACCTGTGTATTCGTGATGATATCTAATTTTACAATTAACTGGATTATTATCACCTGTGTATTAGTGATGACATCTAATTTAACAATTAACTGGAATATTATCACCTGTGTATTAGTGATGATATCTAATTTAACAATTAACTGGAATATTATCACCTGTGTATTAGTGATGATATCTAATTTAACAATTAACTGGAATATTATCACCTGTGTATTAGTGATGATATCTAATTTAACAATTAACTGGAATATTATCACCTGTGTATTAGTGATGATATCTAATTTAACTATTAACTGGAATATTATCACCTGTGTATTCGTGATGATATCTAATTTTACAATTAACTGGATTATTATCACCTGTGTATTAGTGATGATATCTAATTTAACAATTAACTGGAATATTATCACCTGTGTATTAGTGATGATATCTAATTTAACAATTAACTGGAATATTATCACCTGTGTATTAGTGATGATATCTAATTTAACAATTAACTGGATTATCACCTGTGTATTAGTGATGATATCTAATTTAACAATTAACTGGAATATTATCACCTGTGTATTAGTGATGATATCTAATTTAACAATTAACTGGAATATTATCACCTGTGTATTAGTGATGACATCTAATTTAACAATTAACTGGAATATTATCACCTGTGTATTAGTGATGACATCTAATTTAACAATTAACTGGAATATTATCACCTGTGTATTAGTGATGACATCTAATTTAACAATTAACTGGAATATTATCACCTGTGTATTAGTGATGACATCTAATTTAACAATTAACTGGAATATTATCACCTGTGTATTAGTGATGACATCTAATTTAACAATTAACTGGAATATTATCACCTGTGTATTAGTGATGATATCTAATTTAACAATTAACTGGAATATTATCACGTGTGTATTAGTGATGACATCTAATTTAACAATTAACTGGAATATTATCACCTGTGTATTAGTGATGACATCTAATTTAACAATTAACTGGAATATTATCACCTGTGTATTAGTGATGACATCTAATTTAACAATTAACTGGAATATTATCACCTGTGTATTAGTGATGACATCTAATTTAACAATTAACTGGAATATTATCACCTGTGTATTAGGGATGATATCTAATTTAACAATTAACTGGAATATTATCACCTGTGTATTAGTGATGATATCTAATTTAACAATTAAATGGAATATTATCACCTGTGTATTAGTGATGATATCTAATTTAACAATTAACTGGAATATTATCACCTGTGTATTCGTGATGATATCTAATTTTACAATTAACTGGATTATTATCACCTGTGTATTAGTGATGATATCTAATTTAACAATTAACTGGAATATTATCACCTGTGTATTAGTGATGATATCTAATTTAACAATTAACTGGAATATTATCACCTGTGTATTAGTGATGACATCTAATTTAACAATTAACTGGAATATTATCACCTGTGTATTAGTGATGATATCTAATTTAACAATTAACTGGAATATTATCACCTGTGTATTAGTGATGACATCTAATTTAACAATTAACTGGAATATTATCACCTGTGTATTAGTGATGATATCTAATTTAACAATAAACTGGAATATTATCACCTGTGTATTAGTGATGACATCTAATTTAACAATTAACTGGATTATCACCTGTGTATTAGTGATGATATCTAATTTAACAATAAACTGGAATATTATCACCTGTGTATTAGTGATGACATCTAATTTAACAATTAACTGGAATATTATCACCTGTGTATTAGTGATGATATCTAATTTAACAATTAACTGGAATATTATCACCTGTGTATTAGTGATGATATCTAATTTAACAATTAACTGGAATATTATCACCTGTGTATTAGTGATGATATCTAATTTAACAATTAACTGGAATATTATCACCTGTGTATTAGTGATGACATCTTATTTAACAATCAACTGGAATATTATCACCTGTGTATTAGTGATGATATCTAATTTAACAATTAACTGGAATATTATCACCTGTGTATTAGTGATGACATCTAATTTAACAATTAAATGGAATATTATCACCTGTGTATTAGTGATGATATCTAATTTAACAATTAACTGGAATATTATCCCCTGTGTATTAGTGATGACATCTAATTTTACAATTAACTGGAATATTATCATCTGTGTATTAGTGATGATATCTAATTTAACAATTAACTGGAATATTATCATCTGTGTATTAGTGATGATATCTAATTTAACAATTAACTGGAATATTATCATCTGTGTATTAGTGATGATATCTAATTTAACAATTAACTGGAATATTATCACCTGTGTATTAGTGATGATATCTAATTTAACAATTAACTGGAATATTATCACCTGTGTATTAGTGATGATATCTAATTTAACAATTAACTGGCATATTATCACCTGTGTATTAGTGATGACATCTAATTTAACAATTAACTGGAATATTATCACCTGTGTATTAGTGATGATATCTAATTTAACAATTAACTGGAATATTATTACCTGTGTATTAGTGATGACATCTAATTTAACAATTAACTGGAATATTATCACCTGTGTATTAGTGATGATATCTAATTTAACAATTAACTGGAATATTATCACCTGTGTATTAGTGATGATATCTAATTTAACAATTAACTGGAATATTATCACCTGTGTATTAGTGATGACATCTTATTTAACAATTAACTGGAATATTATCACCTGTGTATTAGTGATGATATCTAATTTAACAATTAACTGGAATATTATCAACTGTGTATTAGTGATGACATCTAATTTAACAATTAACTGGAATATTATCACCTGTGTATTAGTGATGATATCTGATTTAACAATTAACTGGAATATTATCACCTGTGTATTAGTGATGATATCTAATTTAACAATTAACTGGAATATTATCCCCTGTGTATTAGTGATGATATCTAATTTAACAATTAACTGGAATATTATCACCTGTGTATTAGTGATGATATCTAATTTAACAATTAACTGGAATATTATCACCTGTGTATTCGTGATGATATCTAATTTTACAATTAACTGGATTATTATCACCTGTGTATTAGTGATGACATCTAATTTAACAATTAACTGGAATATTATCACCTGTGTATTAGTGATGATATCTAATTTAACAATTAACTGGAATATTATCACCTGTGTATTAGTGATGATATCTAATTTAACAATTAACTGGAATATTATCACCTGTGTATTAGTGATGATATCTAATTTAACAATTAACTGGAATATTATCACCTGTGTATTAGTGATGATATCTAATTTAACTATTAACTGGAATATTATCACCTGTGTATTCGTGATGATATCTAATTTTACAATTAACTGGATTATTATCACCTGTGTATTAGTGATGATATCTAATTTAACAATTAACTGGAATATTATCACCTGTGTATTAGTGATGATATCTAATTTAACAATTAACTGGAATATTATCACCTGTGTATTAGTGATGATATCTAATTTAACAATTAACTGGATTATCACCTGTGTATTAGTGATGATATCTAATTTAACAATTAACTGGAATATTATCACCTGTGTATTAGTGATGATATCTAATTTAACAATTAACTGGAATATTATCACCTGTGTATTAGTGATGACATCTAATTTAACAATTAACTGGAATATTATCACCTGTGTATTAGTGATGACATCTAATTTAACAATTAACTGGAATATTATCACCTGTGTATTAGTGATGACATCTAATTTAACAATTAACTGGAATATTATCACCTGTGTATTAGTGATGACATCTAATTTAACAATTAACTGGAATATTATCACCTGTGTATTAGTGATGACATCTAATTTAACAATTAACTGGAATATTATCACCTGTGTATTAGTGATGATATCTAATTTAACAATTAACTGGAATATTATCACGTGTGTATTAGTGATGACATCTAATTTAACAATTAACTGGAATATTATCACCTGTGTATTAGTGATGACATCTAATTTAACAATTAACTGGAATATTATCACCTGTGTATTAGTGATGACATCTAATTTAACAATTAACTGGAATATTATCACCTGTGTATTAGTGATGACATCTAATTTAACAATTAACTGGAATATTATCACCTGTGTATTAGGGATGATATCTAATTTAACAATTAACTGGAATATTATCACCTGTGTATTAGTGATGATATCTAATTTAACAATTAAATGGAATATTATCACCTGTGTATTAGTGATGATATCTAATTTAACAATTAACTGGAATATTATCACCTGTGTATTCGTGATGATATCTAATTTTACAATTAACTGGATTATTATCACCTGTGTATTAGTGATGATATCTAATTTAACAATTAACTGGAATATTATCACCTGTGTATTAGTGATGATATCTAATTTAACAATTAACTGGAATATTATCACCTGTGTATTAGTGATGATATCTAATTTAACAATTAACTGGATTATCACCTGTGTATTAGTGATGATATCTAATTTAACAATAAACTGGAATATTATCACCTGTGTATTAGTGATGACATCTAATTTAACAATTAACTGGAATATTATCACCTGTGTATTAGTGATGATATCTAATTTAACAATTAACTGGAATATTATCACCTGTGTATTAGTGATGATATCTAATTTAACAATTAACTGGAATATTATCACCTGTGTATTAGTGATGATATCTAATTTAACAATTAACTGGAATATTATCACCTGTGTATTAGTGATGACATCTAATTTAACAATTAACTGGAATATTATCACCTGTGTATTAGTGATGACATCTAATTTAACAATTAACTGGAATATTATCACCTGTGTATTAGTGATGACATCTAATTTAACAATTAACTGGAATATTATCACCTGTGTATTAGTGATGATATCTAATTTAACAATTAACTGGAATATTATCACGTGTGTATTAGTGATGACATCTAATTTAACAATTAACTGGAATATTATCACCTGTATATTAGTGATGACATCTAATTTAACAATTAACTGGAATATTATCACCTGTGTATTAGTGATGACATCTAATTTAACAATTAACTGGAATATTATCACCTGTGTATTAGTGATGACATCTAATTTAACAATTAACTGGAATATTATCACCTGTGTATTAGTGATGATATCTAATTTAACAATTAACTGGAATATTATCACCTGTGTATTAGTGATGATATCTAATTTAACAATTAACTGGAATATTATCACCTGTGTATTAGTGATGATATCTAATTTAACAATTAACTGGAATATTATCACCTGTGTATTCGTGATGATATCTAATTTTACAATTAACTGGATTATTATCACCTGTGTATTAGTGATGATATCTAATTTAACAATTAACTGGAATATTATCACCTGTGTATTAGTGATGATATCTAATTTAACAATTAACTGGAATATTATCACCTGTGTATTAGTGATGATATCTAATTTAACAATTAACTGGATTATCACCTGTGTATTAGTGATGATATCTAATTTAACAATAAACTGGAATATTATCACCTGTGTATTAGTGATGACATCTAATTTAACAATTAACTGGAATATTATCACCTGTGTATTAGTGATGATATCTAATTTAACAATTAACTGGAATATTATCACCTGTGTATTAGTGATGATATCTAATTTAACAATTAACTGGAATATTATCACCTGTGTATTAGTGATGATATCTAATTTAACAATTAACTGGAATATTATCACCTGTGTATTAGTGATGATATCTAATTTAACAATTAACTGGAATATTATCACCTGTGTATTAGTGATGATATCTAATTTAACAATTAACTGGAATATTATCACCTGTGTATTAGTGATGACATCTAATTTAACAATTAACTGGAATATTATCCCCTGTGTATTAGTGATGATATCTAATTTAACAATTAACTGGAATATTATCACCTGTGTATTAGTGATGATATCTAATTTAACAATTAACTGGAATATTATCACCTGTGTATTCGTGATGATATCTAATTTTACAATTAACTGGATTATTATCACCTGTGTATCAGTGATGATATCTAATTTAACAATTAACTGGAATATTATCACCTGTGTATTAGTGATGATATCTAATTTAACAATTAACTGGAATATTATCACCTGTGTATTCGTGATGACATCTAATTTAACAATTAACTGGAATATTATCACCTGTGCATTAGTGATGATATCTAATTTAACAATTAACTGGAATATTATCACCTGTGTATTAGTGATGACATCTAATTTAACAATTAACTGGAATATTATCACCTGTGTATTAGTGATGATATCTAATTTAACAATTAACTGGAATATTATCACCTGTGTATTAGTGATGACATCTAATTTAACAATTAACTGGAATATTATCACCTGTGTATTAGTGATGACATCTAAATTAACAATTAACTGGAATATTATCACCTGTGTATTAGTGATGACATCTAATTTAACAATTAACTGGAATATTATCACCTGTGTATTAGTGATGATATCTAATTTAACAATTAACTGGAATATTATCACCTGTGTATTAGTGATGACATCTAATTTAACAATTAACTGGAATATTATCAACTGTGTATTAGTGATGACATCTAATTTAACAATTAACTGGAATATTATCACCTGTGTATTAGTGATGACATCTAATTTAACAATTAACTGGAATATTATCACCTGTGTATTAGTGATGATATCTAATTTAACAATTAACTGGAATATTATCACCTGTGTATTAGTGATGACATCTAATTTAACAATTAACTGGAATATTATCACCTGTGTATTAGTGATGACATCTAATTTAACAATTAACTGGAATATTATCACCTGTGTATTAGTGATGATATCTAATTTAACAATTAACTGGAATATTATCACCTGTGTATTAGTGATGACATCTAATTTAACAATTAACTGGAATATTATCACCTGTGTATTAGTGATGATATCTAATTTAACAATTAACTGGAATATTATCACCTGTGTATTAGTGATGATATCTAATTTAACAATTAACTGGAATATTATCACCTGTGTATTAGTGATGATATCTAATTTAACAATTAACTGGAATATTATCCCCTGTGTATTAGTGATGACATCTAATTTAACAATTAACTGGAATATTATCCCCTGTGTATTAGTGATGATATCTAATTTTACAATTAACTGGAATATTATCACCTGTGTATTAGTGATGATATCTAATTTAACAATTAACTGGAATATTATCACCTGTGTAATAGTGATGATATCTAATTTAACAATTAACTGGAATATTATCACCTGTGTATTAGTGATGATATCTAATTTAACAATTAACTGGAATATTATCACCTGTGTATTAGTGATGACATCTAATTTAACAATTAACTGGAATATTATCACCTGTGTATTAGTGATGATATCTAATTTAACAATTAACTGGAATATTATCACCTGTGTATTAGTGATGATATCTAATTTAACAATTAACTGGAATATTATCACCTGTGTATTAGTGATGACATCTAATTTAACAATTAACTGGAATATTATCACCTGTGTATTAGTGATGATATCTAATTTAACAATTAACTGGAATATTATCACCTGTGTATTAGTGATGATATCTAATTTAACAATTAACTGGAATATTATCACCTGTGTATTAGTGATGATATCTAATTTAACAATTAACTGGAATATTATCCCCTGTGTATTAGTGATGACATCTAATTTAACAATTAACTGGAATATTATCCCCTGTGTATTAGTGATGATATCTAATTTTACAATTAACTGGAATATTATCACCTGTGTATTAGTGATGATATCTAATTTAACAATTAACTGGAATATTATCACCTGTGTATTAGTGATGATATCTAATTGAACAATGAACTGGAATATTATCACCTGTGTATTAGTGATGATATCTAATTTAACAATTAACTGGAATATTATCACCTGTGTATTAGTGATGACATCTAATTTAACAATTAACTGGAATATTATCACCTGTGTATTAGTGATGATATCTAATTTAACAATTAACTGGAATATTATCACCTGTGTATTAGTGATGATATCTAATTTAACAATTAACTGGAATATTATCACCTGTGTATTAGTGATGACATCTAATTTAACAATTAACTGGAATATTATCACCTGTGTATTAGTGATGATATCTAATTTAACAATTAACTGGAATATTATCACCTGTGTATTAGTGATGATATCTAATTTAACAATTAACTGGAATATTATCACCTGTGTATTAGTGATGACATCTAATTTAACAATTAACTGGAATATTATCACCTTTGTATTAGTGATGATATCTAATTTAACAATTAACTGGAATATTATCACCTGTGTATTAGTGATGATATCTAATTTAACAATTAACTGGAATATTATCACCTGTGTATTAGTGATGACATCTAATTTAACAATTAACTGGAATATTATCACCTGTGTATTAGTGATGATATCTAATTTAACAATTAACTGGAATATTATCACCTGTGTATTAGTGATGATATCTAATTTATCAATTAACTGGAATATTATCACCTGTGTATTAGTGATGATATCTAATTTAACAATTAACTGGAATATTATCACCTGTGTATTACTGATGACATCTAATTTAACAATTAACTGGAATATTATCACCTGTGTATTAGTGATGACATCTAATTTAACAATTAACTGGAATATTATCACCTGTGTATTAGTGATGATATCTAATTGAACAATGAACTGGAATATTATCACCTGTGTATTAGTGATGATATCTAATTTAACAATTAACTGGAATATTATCACCTGTGTATTAGTGATGACATCTAATTTAACAATTAACTGGAATATTATCACCTGTGTATTAGTGATGATATCTAATTTAACAATTAACTGGAATATTATCACCTGTGTATTAGTGATGATATCTAATTTAACAATTAACTGGAATATTATCACCTGTGTATTAGTGATGACATCTAATTTAACAATTAACTGGAATATTATCACCTGTGTATTAGTGATGATATCTAATTTAACAATTAACTGGAATATTATCACCTGTGTATTAGTGATGATATCTAATTTAACAATTAACTGGAATATTATCACCTGTGTATTAGTGATGACATCTAATTTAACAATTAACTGGAATATTATCACCTTTGTATTAGTGATGATATCTAATTTAACAATTAACTGGAATATTATCACCTGTGTATTAGTGATGATATCTAATTTAACAATTAACTGGAATATTATCACCTGTGTATTAGTGATGACATCTAATTTAACAATTAACTGGAATATTATCACCTGTGTATTAGTGATGATATCTAATTTAACAATTAACTGGAATATTATCACCTGTGTATTAGTGATGATATCTAATTTATCAATTAACTGGAATATTATCACCTGTGTATTAGTGATGATATCTAATTTAACAATTAACTGGAATATTATCACCTGTGTATTACTGATGACATCTAATTTAACAATTAACTGGAATATTATCACCTGTGTATTAGTGATGACATCTAATTTAACAATTAACTGGAATATTATCACCTGTGTATTCGTGATGATATCTAATTTTACAATTAACTGGATTATTATCACCTGTGTATTAGTGATGACATCTAATTTAACAATTAACTGGAATATTATCACCTGTGTATTAGTGATGACATCTAATTTAACAATTAACTGGAATATTATCACCTGTGAATTCGTGATGATATCTAATTTTACAATTAACTGGATTATTATCACCTGTGTATTAGTGATGACATCTAATTTAACAATTAACTGGAATATTATCACCTGTGTATTAGTGATGATATCTAATTTAACAATTAACTGGAATATTATCCCCTGTGCATTAGTGATGACATCTAATTTAACAATTAACTGGAATATTATCACCTGTGTATTAGTGATGATATCTAATTTAACAATTAACTGGAATATTATCACCTGTGTATTAGTGATGATATCTAATTTAACAATTAACTGGAATATTATCACCTGTGTATTAGTGATGATATCTAATTTAACAATTAACTGGAATATTATCACCTGTGTATCAGTGATGATATCTAATTTAACAATTAACTGGAATATTATCACCTGTGTATCAGTGATGATATCTAATTTAACAATTAACTGGAATATTATCACCTGTGTATTAGTGATGATATCTAATTTAACAATTAACTGGAATATTATCACCTGTGTATTAGTGATGACATCTAATTTAACAATTAACTGGAATATTATCCCCTGTGTATTAGTGATGATATCTAATTTAACAATTAACTGGAATATTATCACCTGTGTATTAGTGATGACATCTAATTTAACAATTAACTGGAATATTATCACCTGTGTATTCGTGATGATATCTAATTTAACAATTAACTGGAATATTATCACCTGTGTATTAGTGATGATATCTAATTTAACAATTAACTGGAATATTATCCCCTGTGCATTAGTGATGACATCTAATTTAACAATTAACTGGAATATTATCACCTGTGTATTAGTGATGACATCTAATTTAACAATTAACTGGAATATTATCACCTGTGTATTAGTGATGATATCTAATTTAACAATTAACTGGAATATTATCACCTGTGTATTAGTGATGATATCTAATTTAACAATTAACTGGAATATTATCACCTGTGTATTAGTGATGATATCTAATTTAACAATTAACTGGAATATTATCACCTGTGTATTAGTGATGATATCTAATTTAACAATTAACTGGAATATTATCATCTGTGTATTAGTGATGATATCTAATTTAACAATTAACTGGAATATTATCACCTGTGTATTAGTGATGATATCTAATTTAACAATTAACTGGAATATTATCACCTGTGTATTAGTGATGATTTCTAATTTAACAATTAACTGGAATATTATCACCTGTGTATCAGTGATGATATCTAATTTAACAATTAACTGGAATATTATCACCTGTGTATTAGTGATGATATCTAATTTAACAATTAACTGGAATATTATCACCTGTGTATTAGTGATGATATCTAATTTAACAATTAACTGGAATATTATCACCTGTGTATTAGTGATGATATCTAATTTAACAATTAACTGGAATATTATCACCTGTGTATTAGTGATGACATCTAATTTAACAATTAACTGGAATATTATCACCTGTGTATTAGTGATGATATCTAATTTAACAATTAACTGGATTTTCACCTGTGTATTAGTGATGATATCTAATTTAACAATAAACTGGAATATTATCACCTGTGTATTAGTGATGACATCTAATTTAACAATTAACTGGAATATTATCACCTGTGTATTAGTGATGATATCTAATTTAACAATTAACTGGAATATTATCACCTGTGTATTAGTGATGATATCTAATTTAACAATTAACTGGAATATTATCACCTGTGTATTAGTGATGATATCTAATTTAACAATTAACTGGAATATTATCACCTGTGTATTAGTGATGATATCTAATTTAACAATTAACTGGAATATTATCACCTGTGTATTAGTGATGATATCTAATTTAACAATTAACTGGAATATTATCACCTGTGTATTAGTGATGACATCTAATTTAACAATTAACTGGAATATTATCCCCTGTGTATTAGTGATGATATCTAATTTAACAATTAACTGGAATATTATCACCTGTGTATTAGTGATGATATCTAATTTAACAATTAACTGGAATATTATCACCTGTGTATTCGTGATGATATCTAATTTTACAATTAACTGGATTATTATCACCTGTGTATCAGTGATGATATCTAATTTAACAATTAACTGGAATATTATCACCTGTGTATTAGTGATGATATCTAATTTAACAATTAACTGGAATATTATCACCTGTGTATTCGTGATGACATCTAATTTAACAATTAACTGGAATATTATCACCTGTGCATTAGTGATGATATCTAATTTAACAATTAACTGGAATATTATCACCTGTGTATTAGTGATGACATCTAATTTAACAATTAACTGGAATATTATCACCTGTGTATTAGTGATGATATCTAATTTAACAATTAACTGGAATATTATCACCTGTGTATTAGTGATGACATCTAATTTAACAATTAACTGGAATATTATCACCTGTGTATTAGTGATGACATCTAATTTAACAATTAACTGGAATATTATCACCTGTGTATTAGTGATGACATCTAATTTAACAATTAACTGGAATATTATCACCTGTGTATTATTGATGATATCTAATTTAACAATTAACTGGAATATTATCACCTGTGTATTAGTGATGACATCTAATTTAACAATTAACTGGAATATTATCAACTGTGTATTAGTGATGACATCTAATTTAACAATTAACTGGAATATTATCACCTGTGTATTAGTGATGACATCTAATTTAACAATTAACTGGAATATTATCACCTGTGTATTAGTGATGATATCTAATTTAACAATTAACTGGAATATTATCACCTGTGTATTAGTGATGACATCTAATTTAACAATTAACTGGAATATTATCACCTGTGTATTAGTGATGACATCTAATTTAACAATTAACTGGAATATTATCACCTGTGTATTAGTGATGATATCTAATTTAACAATTAACTGGAATATTATCACCTGTGTATTAGTGATGATATCTAATTTAACAATTAACTGGAATATTATCACCTGTGTATTAGTGATGATATCTAATTTAACAATTAACTGGAATATTATCACCTGTGTATTAGTGATGATATCTAATTTAACAATTAACTGGAATATTATCATCTGTGTATTAGTGATGATATCTAATTTAACAATTAACTGGAATATTATCACCTGTGTATTAGTGATGATATCTAATTTAACAATTAACTGGAATATTATCACCTGTGTATTAGTGATGATTTCTAATTTAACAATTAACTGGAATATTATCACCTGTGTATCAGTGATGATATCTAATTTAACAATTAACTGGAATATTATCACCTGTGTATTAGTGATGATATCTAATTTAACAATTAACTGGAATATTATCACCTGTGTATTAGTGATGATATCTAATTTAACAATTAACTGGAATATTATCACCTGTGTATTAGTGATGATATCTAATTTAACAATTAACTGGAATATTATCACCTGTGTATTAGTGATGACATCTAATTTAACAATTAACTGGAATATTATCACCTGTGTATTAGTGATGATATCTAATTTAACAATTAACTGGATTTTCACCTGTGTATTAGTGATGATATCTAATTTAACAATAAACTGGAATATTATCACCTGTGTATTAGTGATGACATCTAATTTAACAATTAACTGGAATATTATCACCTGTGTATTAGTGATGATATCTAATTTAACAATTAACTGGAATATTATCACCTGTGTATTAGTGATGATATCTAATTTAACAATTAACTGGAATATTATCACCTGTGTATTAGTGATGATATCTAATTTAACAATTAACTGGAATATTATCACCTGTGTATTAGTGATGATATCTAATTTAACAATTAACTGGAATATTATCACCTGTGTATTAGTGATGATATCTAATTTAACAATTAACTGGAATATTATCACCTGTGTATTAGTGATGACATCTAATTTAACAATTAACTGGAATATTATCCCCTGTGTATTAGTGATGATATCTAATTTAACAATTAACTGGAATATTATCACCTGTGTATTAGTGATGATATCTAATTTAACAATTAACTGGAATATTATCACCTGTGTATTCGTGATGATATCTAATTTTACAATTAACTGGATTATTATCACCTGTGTATCAGTGATGATATCTAATTTAACAATTAACTGGAATATTATCACCTGTGTATTAGTGATGATATCTAATTTAACAATTAACTGGAATATTATCACCTGTGTATTCGTGATGACATCTAATTTAACAATTAACTGGAATATTATCACCTGTGCATTAGTGATGATATCTAATTTAACAATTAACTGGAATATTATCACCTGTGTATTAGTGATGACATCTAATTTAACAATTAACTGGAATATTATCACCTGTGTATTAGTGATGATATCTAATTTAACAATTAACTGGAATATTATCACCTGTGTATTAGTGATGACATCTAATTTAACAATTAACTGGAATATTATCACCTGTGTATTAGTGATGACATCTAATTTAACAATTAACTGGAATATTATCACCTGTGTATTAGTGATGACATCTAATTTAACAATTAACTGGAATATTATCACCTGTGTATTATTGATGATATCTAATTTAACAATTAACTGGAATATTATCACCTGTGTATTAGTGATGACATCTAATTTAACAATTAACTGGAATATTATCAACTGTGTATTAGTGATGACATCTAATTTAACAATTAACTGGAATATTATCACCTGTGTATTAGTGATGACATCTAATTTAACAATTAACTGGAATATTATCACCTGTGTATTAGTGATGATATCTAATTTAACAATTAACTGGAATATTATCACCTGTGTATTAGTGATGACATCTAATTTAACAATTAACTGGAATATTATCACCTGTGTATTAGTGATGACATCTAATTTAACAATTAACTGGAATATTATCACCTGTGTATTAGTGATGATATCTAATTTAACAATTAACTGGAATATTATCACCTGTGTATTAGTGATGACATCTAATTTAACAATTAACTGGAATATTATCACCTGTGTATTAGTGATGATATCTAATTTAACAATTAACTGGAATATTATCACCTGTGTATTAGTGATGATATCTAATTTAACAATTAACTGGAATATTATCACCTGTGTATTAGTGATGATATCTAATTTAACAATTAACTGGAATATTATCCCCTGTGTATTAGTGATGACATCTAATTTAACAATTAACTGGAATATTATCCCCTGTGTATTAGTGATGATATCTAATTTTACAATTAACTGGAATATTATCACCTGTGTATTAGTGATGATATCTAATTTAACAATTAACTGGAATATTATCACCTGTGTAATAGTGATGATATCTAATTTAACAATTAACTGGAATATTATCACCTGTGTATTAGTGATGATATCTAATTTAACAATTAACTGGAATATTATCACCTGTGTATTAGTGATGACATCTAATTTAACAATTAACTGGAATATTATCACCTGTGTATTAGTGATGATATCTAATTTAACAATTAACTGGAATATTATCACCTGTGTATTAGTGATGATATCTAATTTAACAATTAACTGGAATATTATCACCTGTGTATTAGTGATGACATCTAATTTAACAATTAACTGGAATATTATCACCTGTGTATTAGTGATGATATCTAATTTAACAATTAACTGGAATATTATCACCTGTGTATTAGTGATGATATCTAATTTAACAATTAACTGGAATATTATCACCTGTGTATTAGTGATGATATCTAATTTAACAATTAACTGGAATATTATCCCCTGTGTATTAGTGATGACATCTAATTTAACAATTAACTGGAATATTATCCCCTGTGTATTAGTGATGATATCTAATTTTACAATTAACTGGAATATTATCACCTGTGTATTAGTGATGATATCTAATTTAACAATTAACTGGAATATTATCACCTGTGTATTAGTGATGATATCTAATTGAACAATGAACTGGAATATTATCACCTGTGTATTAGTGATGATATCTAATTTAACAATTAACTGGAATATTATCACCTGTGTATTAGTGATGACATCTAATTTAACAATTAACTGGAATATTATCACCTGTGTATTAGTGATGATATCTAATTTAACAATTAACTGGAATATTATCACCTGTGTATTAGTGATGATATCTAATTTAACAATTAACTGGAATATTATCACCTGTGTATTAGTGATGACATCTAATTTAACAATTAACTGGAATATTATCACCTGTGTATTAGTGATGATATCTAATTTAACAATTAACTGGAATATTATCACCTGTGTATTAGTGATGATATCTAATTTAACAATTAACTGGAATATTATCACCTGTGTATTAGTGATGACATCTAATTTAACAATTAACTGGAATATTATCACCTTTGTATTAGTGATGATATCTAATTTAACAATTAACTGGAATATTATCACCTGTGTATTAGTGATGATATCTAATTTAACAATTAACTGGAATATTATCACCTGTGTATTAGTGATGACATCTAATTTAACAATTAACTGGAATATTATCACCTGTGTATTAGTGATGATATCTAATTTAACAATTAACTGGAATATTATCACCTGTGTATTAGTGATGATATCTAATTTATCAATTAACTGGAATATTATCACCTGTGTATTAGTGATGATATCTAATTTAACAATTAACTGGAATATTATCACCTGTGTATTACTGATGACATCTAATTTAACAATTAACTGGAATATTATCACCTGTGTATTAGTGATGACATCTAATTTAACAATTAACTGGAATATTATCACCTGTGTATTCGTGATGATATCTAATTTTACAATTAACTGGATTATTATCACCTGTGTATTAGTGATGACATCTAATTTAACAATTAACTGGAATATTATCACCTGTGTATTAGTGATGACATCTAATTTAACAATTAACTGGAATATTATCACCTGTGAATTCGTGATGATATCTAATTTTACAATTAACTGGATTATTATCACCTGTGTATTAGTGATGACATCTAATTTAACAATTAACTGGAATATTATCACCTGTGTATTAGTGATGATATCTAATTTAACAATTAACTGGAATATTATCCCCTGTGCATTAGTGATGACATCTAATTTAACAATTAACTGGAATATTATCACCTGTGTATTAGTGATGATATCTAATTTAACAATTAACTGGAATATTATCACCTGTGTATTAGTGATGATATCTAATTTAACAATTAACTGGAATATTATCACCTGTGTATTAGTGATGATATCTAATTTAACAATTAACTGGAATATTATCACCTGTGTATTAGTGATGATATCTAATTTAACAATTAACTGGAATATTATCATCTGTGTATTAGTGATGATATCTAATTTAACAATTAACTGGAATATTATCACCTGTGTATTAGTGATGATATCTAATTTAACAATTAACTGGAATATTATCACCTGTGTATCAGTGATGATATCTAATTTAACAATTAACTGGAATATTATCACCTGTGTATCAGTGATGATATCTAATTTAACAATTAACTGGAATATTATCACCTGTGTATCAGTGATGATATCTAATTTAACAATTAACTGGAATATTATCCCCTGTGTATTAGTGATGATATCTAATTTAACAATTAACTGGAATATTATCACCTGTGTATTAGTGATGATATCTAATTTAACAATTAACTGGAATATTATCACCTGTGTATTAGTGATGATATCTAATTTAACAATTAACTGGAATATTATCACCTGTGTATTCGTGATGATATCTAATTTTACAATTAACTGGATTATTATCACCTGTGTATTAGTGATGACATCTAATTTAACAATTAACTGGAATATTATCACCTGTGTATTAGTGATGATATCTAATTTAACAATTAACTGGAATATTATCACCTGTGTATTAGTGATGATATCTAATTTAACAATTAACTGGAATATTATCCCCTGTGCATTAGTGATGACATCTAATTTAACAATTAACTGGAATATTATCCCCTGTGTATTAGTGATGATATCTAATTTAACAATTAACTGGAATATTATCCCCTGTGTATTAGTGATGATATCTAATTTAACAATTAACTGGAATATTATCACCTGTGTATTAGTGATGATATCTAATTTAACAATTAACTGGAATATTATCACCTGTGTATCAGTGATGACATCTAAATTAACAATTAACTGGAATATTATCACCTGTGTATTAGTGATGACATCTAATTTAACAATTAACTGGAATATTATCACCTGTGTATTAGTGATGATATCTAATTTAACAATTAACTGGAATATTATCCCCTGTGCATTAGTGATGACATCTAATTTAACAATTAACTGGAATATTATCACCTGTGTATTAGTGATGATATCTAATTTAACAATTAACTGGAATATTATCACCTGTGTATTAGTGATGATATCTAATTTAACAATTAACTGGAATATTATCACCTGTGTATTAGTGATGATATCTAATTTAACAATTAACTGGAATATTATCACCTGTGTATTAGTGATGATATCTAATTTAACAATTAACTGGAATATTATCACCTGTGTATTAGTGATGACATCTAATTTAACAATTAACTGGAATATTATCACCTGTGTATTAGTGATGATATCTAATTTAACAATTAACTGGAATATTATCACCTGTGTATTAGTGATGATATCTAATTTAACAATTAACTGGAATATTATCACCTGTGTATTAGTGATGATATCTAATTTAACAATTAACTGGAATATTATCCCCTGTGTATTAGTGATGATATCTAATTTAACAATTAACTGGAATATTACCACCTGTGTATTAGTGATGATATCTAATTTAACAATTAACTGGAATATTATCACCTGTGTATTAGTGATGACATCTAATTTAACAATTAACTGGAATATTATCACCTGTGTATTAGTGATGACATCTAATTTAACAATTAACTGGAATATTATCACCTGTGTATTAGTGATGACATTTAATTTAACAATTAACTGGAATATTATCACCTGTGTATTAGTGATGATATCTAATTTAACAATTAACTGGAATATTATCACCTGTGTATTAGTGATGATATCTAATTTAACAATTAACTGGAATATTATCACCTGTGTATTAGTGATGATATCTAATTTAACAATTAACTGGAATATTATCACCTGTGTATCAGTGATGATATCTAATTTAACAATTAACTGGAATATTATCACCTGTGTATTAGTGATGATATCTAATTTAACAATTAACTGGAATATTATCACCTGTGTATTAGTGATGATATCTAATGTAACAATTAACTGGAATATTATCACCTGTGTATTAGTGATGATATCTAATTTAACAATTAACTGGAATATTATCACCTGTGTATTAGTGATGATATCTAGTTTAACAATTAACTGGAATATTATCACCTGTGTATTAGTGATGATATCTAATTTAACAATTAACTGGAATATTATCACCTGTGTATTAGTGATGATATCTAATTTAACAATTAACTGGAATATTATCACCTGTGTATTAGTGATGACATCTAATTTAACAATTAACTGGAATATTATCACCTGTGTATTAGTGATGACATCTAATTTAACAATTAACTGGAATATTATCACCTGTGTATTAGTGATGATATCTAATTTAACAATTAACTGGAATATTATCATCTGTGTATTAGTGATGATATCTAATTTAACAATTAACAGGAATATTATCACCTGTGTATTAGTGATGATATCTAATTTAACAATTAACTGGAATATTATCACCTGTGTATTAGTGATGACATCTAATTTAACAATTAACTGGAATATTATCACATGTGTATTAGTGATGATATCTAATTTAACAATTAACTGGAATATTATCACCTGTGTATTAGTGATGATATCTAATTTAACAATTAACTGGAATATTATCACCTGTGTATTAGTGATGACATCTAATTTAACAATTAACTGGAATATTATCACCTGTGTATTAGTGATGATATCTAATTTTAAAATTAACTGGAATATTATCACCTGTGTATTAGTGATGATATCTAATTTAACAATTAACTGGAATATTATCACCTGTGTATTAGTGATGACATCTAATTTAACAATTAACTGGAATATTATCACCTGTGTATTAGTGATGACATCTAATTTAACAATTAACTGGAATATTATCACCTGTGTATTAGTGATGACATCTAATTTAACAATTAACTGGAATATTATCACCTGTGTATTAGTGATGATATCTAATTTAACAATTAACTGGAATATTATCATCTGTGTATTAGTGATGACATCTAATTTAACAATTAACTGGAATATTATCACCTGTGTATTAGTGAGGATATCTAATTTAACAATTAACTGGAATATTATCATCTGTGTATTAGTGATGACATCTAATTTAACAATTAACTGGAATATTATCCCCTGAGTATTAGTGATGATATCTAATTTAACAATTAACTGGAATATTATCACCTGTGTATTAGTGATGATATCTAATTTAACAATTAACTGGAATATTATCACCTGTGTATTAGTGATGACATCTAATTTAACAATTAACTGGAATATTATCACCTGTGTATTAGTGATGATATCTAATTTAACAATTAACTGGAATATTATCACCTGTGTATTAGTGATGATATCTAATTTAACAATTAACTGGAATATTATCACCTGTGTATTAGTGATGATATCTAATTTAACAATTAACTGGAATATTATCACCTGTGTATTAGTGATGATATCTAATTTAACAATTAACTGGAATATTATCACCTGTGTATTAGTGATGATATCTAATTTAACAATTAACTGGAATATTATCACCTGTGTATTAGTGATGACATCTAATTTAACAATTAACTGGAATATTATCACCTGTGTATTAGTGATGATATCTAATTTAACAATTAACTGGAATATTACCACCTGTGTATTAGTGATGACATCTAATTTAACAATTAACTGGAATATTATCACCTGTGTATTAGTGATGACATCTAATTTAACAATTAACTGGAATATTATCACCTGTGTATTAGTGATGATATCTAATTTAACAATTAACTGGAATATTATCACCTGTGTATTAGTGATGACATCTAATTTAACAATTAACTGGAATATTATCACCTGTGTATTAGTGATGACATCTAATTTAACAATTAGCCATAATATTGCGCACTGTAATTTTTGTATCATCTGTGAATTTACTGATCATACCCCCTATATTCACATCTGAATCATTAATGTACACTACAAACAGCAAGGGTCACAGCACCGATCCCTGTGGTACACCACTGGTCACAGGCTTCCAATCGCAAAAACAGCCCTCGCCTATTACCCTCTGCCTCCTGCCACAAAGCCACTTTTGGATCCAGTTTGCCAAATTGCCCTGGATCCCATGGGCTCTTACCTTCTCAACCAATCTCCCATGTGGGACCTTAACAAAACCCTTACTGAAGTCCATGTAGACTACATCGACTGCTTTACCTTCATCTACACATCTGGTCATCTCCTCGAAAAATGCAATCAAGTTAGTCAGACACGATCTCCCCCTGAAAAAGCCATGCTGACTATCCCTGATTAATCCCCGCCTCTCCAAGTGGAGAATAATCCTGTCCCTCGCATCTTTTTCCAATCGTTTCCCTACCACTGATGTTAGACTCACTGACCTGTAAATACCTAGCATATCCCTGCTACCCTTCTTAAATAATGGTACCACATTCACTAACCTCCAGTCCTCTGGTACCTTTCCTCTAGATAAAGAGGATTTGAAAACTTGTTACAAAGCCCCTGCAATCGCCTCTCTTGCCTCACATAACAGCCAGGGATACATTTCATCTGAGCCTGGGGATTTATCTACTTTCAAGCCCACTAAAACTGCTAATACTTCCTCCCTTTCAATGCTAACATGTTCAAGTATATCACAATCCCCCTCCCTGATCTCTACACCTACATCATCCTTCTCCATAGTGAACACAGATGAAAAGTAATCATTTAAAACCTCACCTGTGCCCTCCGGCTCCACACACAGGTTGCCACTTTGGTGCTTAATGGTCCCTAATCTTTCCCTGGTTATCTTCTTGCCCTTGACATACCGATAAATTGCTTTAGGATTTTCCTTTCTCTTGCGTGCCAGTATTTTTTCATGTCCCCTCTTCGCTCTCCTAATTACTTTTTTTAAGTTCCCCTCTACACTTTCTATACTCCTCTGGTGCCTCCGCTGTTTGTCAGCACTCTGAATCTGCAATAAGCTTCCTTTTTCTCCTGATCCAATCCTCTGTATCTCTTGACATCCAGTGTTCCCTGGACCTGTTAGTCCTCCCCATCACCTTAACGGGTGCATGTTGGCTCTGAACTCTCACTATTTTCTCTTTGAATGATGCCCATTGATCTGATATGGACTTTCCTACAAGTAGCTGCTCACAGTCCACTTTGGCCCCATCCTGTTTTATCATCTTAAAATCGGCCTTCCCCCAATTCAGTCCCTTTAGTTTCGGTCTGTCTTTGTCCTTATCCATAACTACCTTAAATCTTAGAGTTATGGTCACTAGCACCGAAATGCTCCCTCACTGACACTTCTACCACTTGTCCAGTTTCATTCCCTAGTGTAAGGTCCAGTACTGCCCCTTCTCTTGCAGGACGTCTGATGTACTGGCTCAAAAAGCTCTCCTGTATGCATTTTAAGAATTCATTCCCCTTTAAGCCTTTTGCACTAAGACTATCGCAGTTGATATCAGGGAAGTTGAAATCCCCTACTAATACTACCCTATTATTTTTACACCCCTGAGATTTGCCTATATATCTGCTCCTCTATCTCTCCCTGACTGTTTGGCAGCCTGTAGTATACTCCCAGCCAGGTGATTGCCCCCTTTATGTTTTTAAGTTCCACCCATATGGCCTCATTTAAGGAACCTTCTAAGATATCATCCCTTCTTACTGCAGTAAATGACTCCTTGATCAACAGTGCAATGCCACCTCCACTTTTACCCCCTCCCCTGTCACACTTGAAGATTCTATACCCTGGAATATTGAGCTGCCCCGCCCACAACCATGTCTCTGCGATAGCAATATCATAATGCTTTGTGCTAATCAACAACCTCAATTTATCCACCTTACTAATGAGACTCCTGTTTTTGAAATAGTTACAATCCAACCTTGCATTTTTCTCTTCTGCCTTACCAGGTCTATATTTGCTCTGCCTTCCAGCAGACTCACGTTCTGTTCCACATTACCCTCTACTGTACCTCCGCTCTGTATCCCAACCCCCTGCCGATTAGTTTAACCGCCTACCCCCAACCCCCCAATAAAGAATGAACAAACCTCCAAACAAGGATGCTTGTCCCTTTCCAGTTCAGGTGCAACCTGTCCAACTTGGACAAGTCCCACTTTTGCCAGAAATATACCCAGTGATCCAGGAAACTGAAGCCCTCCCTCCTGCATGATCTCCTCAGCCAGATATTCATCTGCTCTATCCTCCTATTTCTAAAGTCATTAGCACGTGGCACTGGGAGGAATCCAGAGATTGCAACCTTAGAGGTCCTCCTTTTTAATCTGCTTCCTCGCACCCTAAATTCTTGTTGCAGGAACTCATCCCTATTTCTACCTATGTCGTTGGTACCAATGTGTACCACGATCTCTGACTATTCACCCTCTCCCTTCAGAATGTCCAGCAGCCGCTCTGAGACATCCTTGACCCGAGCACCAGGGAGGCAACATACAATCCTGGAGTCTCATTTGCGGCCACAGAAACGCCTGTCTGTTCCCCCAGTGTGTGAGATATCTGAATGAGGAAGATCAATCTGCTCACTCAGGTACACCCAGACCGGCTGCAGGGGAGAGAGGCGGGAATTGGATAGATATAATTAAAGATATGTACCCAGTCTGGTACTGAGTTCCATACAGAGCACAGAAAGATCCCAGGCTCCATTCCTGGCCTTTGCAGAGTGAACGGATCTCAGCCAGTCAGGTGCTGAGATGCATACACAGCGCACAGGAAGATCCCAGTCTGTGCAGAGTCAACGGATCTCACAGAGTATGTTACTGCGTACCGCACAGAGGAAGATCTCAGGCTCCATTCCTGACTGGTGCTGAACGAGCACCTAACCCAACACAGACAAACTGACTGAGGTTAAGAGCTCAGAACAAAGCAGCTGAATGCTCAGACAGCCAGAGAGAAACAGTGATAACATGCGATAAAAATTTACACACTTGTAGACTGTTCAGAAACATTCACTCACTTGTTTACTAGAATTTCAAATTGGATCCAAAATTGGCTTAGTGGCAGGAGGCAGAGGGTGATGGTCGAGGGTTGATTTTGCGAATGGAAGTCTGTGACCAGTGGTGTACCACAGGGATCGATGCTGGGACCCTTGCTGTTTGTAGTGTACATTAATGATTTAGACCTGAATATAGGTGGTATGATCAGTAAGTTCTCAGATGACACAAAGAATGATGGTGTTGTAAATAGTAAGGAGGAAATCCTTAGATTACAGGATGATATAGATGGGCAGAGCAGTGGCAAATTGAATTTAATCCTGAGAAGTGTGAGGTGATGCATTTTGGGAGGACTAATAAGGCAAGGGAATATACAATGGATGGTACGACCCTAGACAGTACAGAGGGTCAGAGGGAGTGGGGTGTACTTGTCCATATATTACTGAAGGCAACAGCACAGGTAGATAAGATGGTTAGAAAGGCTTCTGGGATACATGCCTTTATTAGCTGAGGCATAGAATATTGGAGCAGGGATGCTATAATGAAGCTGCATAAAACTCTGGGTAAGCCACAGCTGGAGTACTGCGTATGGTTCTGGTCAACACACTATAGGAAGGATGTGATTGCACAACAGAAGGTGCAGAGGTGATTCACCAGAATGTTGCCTGGGCTGGAGCATTTCAGCTATGAAGAGAGACTGAAAAGGCGAGGGTTGTTTTCCTTCCAGCAGAGAAGTCTGAGGTGGTACATGATTGAGGTATACAAAATTATGAGGGGCTTTGATCGGATAGATTGGAAGAAACATTTTCCCATTGCGGAGGTGTCAATAAGGTGTCAACCAGGCGATATCGATTTAAGGTTAGGGGCAGGAGATACAGAGGAGATTTGAGGCAAAATGTTTTCACCGAGCGGGTGGTTGGAATCTGGAACACACTGCCTGAAGAGGTGGTCGAAGCAAGAACACTCAACATTTAAGTCTTTAGATAAACACTTGAAATGCCATAGTATACAAGGCTACAGGACAAGTGCTGGAAAATGGGATTACAACATATAGGTGCTTGATGGCCGGCACAGACACGATGGGCTGAAAGGCCTGTTTCTGAGCGGAATAACTCCATCACTCTATGACATTAATAAGGTAGAATTCATTTTCAACCCATTTAACAATAAAGTCTGACCACATTTTCTGTGAGAAATGATGATTTTAGGTTGTCGTGGAGCAGTCACTGATCGGTTCATTGGACACCTGATTTGCAAACAAAGGATTCCTGCTCTGAGACTCTCACCTTACAACATCATATTACTGACAGTCAGATAAACACAACAGTATCAATAGAACACGGTATATTAAAATAGAAATATGAAGGAGGGACACACAGAACAAACAAATAATACAATCCCTGTCACTTCAAACATCAAACTGTCTGATTGGACAACCCTGAGACATTGGTGACACTGAGACAGGTAAACTGACCTGTTTAACTGCATGGGTCAGGGTCAATAATGAAAATTCAATTCACTGCAGTGGGAAACAAGTTCCTGCTTCTCAGAAAAGACCTGCTTTATATTGATAACGTATCACAAAATGAGAACTTATTACAAACTCATTCTTTATTAAGCTGAATAATGGACACACAGATACAGAAATAGATTTACATCTGTGTATATGTGGCTCAAAGAGATTCCACAAATCATAGAAGTGGAAATCACGTCACCACAAATAAGGGACTGTACATAAAGAAACTCAAGAGAATTTTCCATCACAGGTTATGAGGGATTGTCTAGAAAGCAACATTAGGAAAATCCTCAGTTAAACAAAAAACTTCCAAGGGAGAATTATTCGTGCATTTAAATGATAAGGAACTGTTCACAATTCTTCATCAGAGAAATGTCAATCCAAACAATAAAGGATTGACCGTCAATCACCGACAGAACAATCACTGTCAATTATTAAAGAACTGACAGTAAATCACCTACAGAACAATCACTGACAATTATTAAAGGACTGACCGTCAATCACCGACAGAACAATTACTGTGAATTATTAAAGGACTGACAGTAAATCACCTACAGAACAATCACTGTCAATTATTAAAGGACTGACCGTAAATCACCTACAGAACAATCACTGTCCAATTATTAAAGGACTGACCGTAAATCACCTACAGAACAATCACTGTCCAATTATTAAAGGACTGACCGTAAATCACCGACAGAACAATCACTGTGAATTATTAAAGGACTGACAGTAAATCACCTACAGAAGAATCACTGTCAATTATTAAAGGACTGACAGTAAATCACCTACAGAACAGTCACTGTCAATTATTAAAGGACTGACCGTAAATCACCTACAGAACAATCACTATCCAATTATTAAAGGACTGACCGGAAATCACCTACAGAACAATCACTGTCCAATTATTAAAGGACTGACCATAAATCACCTACAGAACAATCACTGTCCAATTATTAAAGGACTGACCGTAAATCACCTACAGAACAATCACTGTCCAATTATTAAAGGACAGACCATAAATCACCTACAGAACAATCACTGTACTATTATTAAAGGAATGACCGTAAATCACCTACAGAACAATCACTGTCCAATTATTAAAGGACTGACCATAAATCACCGACAGAACAATCACTGTACTATTATTAAAGGACTGACCGTAAATCACCTACAGAACAATCACTATCCAATTATTAAAGGACTGACCGTAAATCACCTACAGAACAATCACTGTACTATTATTAAAGGACTGACCGTAAATCACCTACAGAACAATCACTGTCCAATTATTAAAGGACTGACCGTAAATCACCTACAGAACAATCACTGTCAATTAATAAAGGACTGACCGTAAATCACCTACAGAACAATCACTGTCAATTATTAAAGGACTGACCGTAAATCACCTACAGAACAATCACTGTCCAATTATTAAAGGACTGACCGTAAATCACCTACAGAACAATCACTGTCCAATTATTAAAAGACTGACCGTAAATCACCTACAGAACAATCACTGTCAATTATTAAAGGACTGACCGTAAATCAGCTACAGAACAATCAGTGTCAAATTATTAAAGGACTGACCGTAAATCACCTACAGAACAATCACTGTCCAATTATTAAAGGACAGACCGTAAATCACCTACAGAACAATCACTGTCCAATTATTAAAGGACTGACCGTAAATCACCTACAGAACAATCACTCTCCAATTATTAAAGGACAGACCGTAAATCACCTACAGAACAATCACTGTCCAATTATGAAAGGACTGACCGTAAATCACCGACAGAACAATCACTGTCCAATTATTAAAGGACTGACCGTAAATCACCTACAGAACAATCACTGTCGAATTATTAAAGGACTGACCGTAAATCACCTACAGAACAATCACTGTCCAATTATTAAAGGACTGACCGTAAATCACCTACAGAACAATCACTGTCAATTAATAAAGGACTGACCGTAAATCACCTACAGAACAATCACTGTCAATTATTAAAGGACTGACCGTAAATCACCTACAGAACAATCACTGTCCAATTATTAAAGGACTGACCGTAAATCACCTACAGAACAATCACTGTCCAATTATTAAAGGACTGACCGTAAATCACCTACAGAACAATCACTGTCAATTATTAAAGGACTGACCGTAAATCACCTACAGAACAATCACTATCCAATTATTAAAGGACTGACCGTAAATCACCTACAGAACAATCACTGTCAATTATTAAAGGACTGACCGTAAATCACCTACAGAACAATCACTGTCCAATAATTAAAGGACAGCCCGTAAATCACCTACAGAACAATCACTGTACTATTATTAAAGGACTGACCGTAAATCACCTACAGAACAATCACTGTCCAATTATTAAAGGACTGACCTTGAATCACCTGCAGAACAATCACTGTCCAATTATTAAAGGACTGACCGTAAATCACCTACAGAACAATCACTGTCAATTATTAAAGGACTGACCGTAAATCACCTACAGAACAATCAGTGTCCTATCATTAAAGGACTGACCTTGAATCACCTACAGAACAATCACTGTCCAATTATTAAAGGACTGACCGTAAATCACCTACAGAACAATCACTGTCAATTATTAAAGGACTGACCGTAAATCACCTACAGAACAATCACTGTCCAATTATTAAAGGACTGACCGTAAATCACCGACAGAACAATCACTGTCAATTATTAAAGGACTGACCGTAAATCACCTACAGAACAATCACAGTCCAATTATTAAAGGACTGACCGTAAATCACCTACAGAACAATCACTGGCCAATTATTAAAGGACTGACCGTAAATCACCTACAGAACAATCACTGTCAATTATTAAAGGACTGACCGTAAATCACCTACAGAACAATCACTGTCCAATTATTAAAGGACTGACCGTAAATCACCTACAGAACAATCACTGGCCAATTATTAAAGGACTGACCGTAAATCACCGACAGAACAATCACTGTCCTATTATTAAAGGACTGACCGTAAATCACCTACAGAACAATCACTGTCCAATTATTAAAGGACTGACCGTAAATCACCTACAGAACAATCACTGGCCAATTATTAAAGGACTGACCGTAAATCACCTACAGAACAATCACTGTCCAATTATTAAAGGACTGACCGTAAATCACCGACAGAACAATCACTGTCCAATTATTAAAGGACTGACCGTAAATCACCTACAGAACAATCACTGTCCAATTATTAAAGGACTGACCGTAAATCACCTACAGAACAATCACTGTCCAATTATTAAAGGACTGACCGTAAATCACCTACAGAACAATCACTGTCCAATTATTAAAGGACTGACCGTAAATCACCTACAGAACAATCACTGTCCAATTATTAAAGGACTGACCGTAAATCACCTACAGAACAATCACTATCCAATTATTAAAGGACTGACCGTAAATCACCTACAGAACAATCACTGTCAATTATTAAAGGACTGACCGTAAATTACCTACAGAACAATCACTGTCCTATTATTAAAGGACTGACCGTAAATCACCGACAGAACAATTACTGTCCAATTATTAAAGGACTGACCGTAAATCACCGACAGAACAATCACTGTCCAATTATTAAAGGACTGACCGTAAATCACCTACAGAACAATCACTGTCAATTATTAAAGGACTGACCGTAAATCACCTAGAGAACAATCACTGTCCAATTATTAAAGGACTGACCGTAAATCACCGACAGAACAATCACTGTCCAATTATTAAAGGTCTGACCGTAAATCACCTACAGAACAATCACTATCCAATTATTAAAGGACTGACCGTAAATCACCGACAGAACAATCACTGTCCAATTATTAAAGGTCTGACCGTAAATCACCTACAGAACAATCACTATCCAATTATTAAAGGACTGACCGTAAATCACCTACAGAACAATCACTATCCAATTATTAAAGGACTGACCGTAAATCACCTAGAGAACAATCACTGTCCAATTATTAAAGGACTGACCGTAAATCACCGACAGAACAATCACTGTCCAATTATTAAAGGTCTGACCGTAAATCACCTACAGAACAATCACTATCCAATTATTAAAGGACTGACCGTAAATCACCGACAGAACAATCACTGTCCAATTATTAAAGGTCTGACCGTAAATCACCTACAGAACAATCACTGTCCAATTATTAAAGGACTGACCGAAAATCACCGACAGAACAATCACTGTACAATTATTAAAGGACTGACCGTAAATCACCTACAGAACAATCACTATCCAATTATTAAAGGACTGACAGTAAATTACCTACAGAACAATCACTGTCCAATTATTAAAGGACTGACCGTAAATCACCTACAGAACAATCACTGTCCAATTATTAAAGGACTGACCGTAAATCACCTGCAGAACAATCACTGTCAATTATTAAAGGACTGACCGTAAATCACCGACAGAACAATCACTGTCCAATTATTAAAGGACTGACCGTAAATCACCTACAGAACAATCACTGTCCAATTATTAAAGGACTGACAGTAAATCACCTACAGAACAATCACTGTCAATTATTAAAGGACTGACCGTAAATCACCTACAGAACAATCACTGTCCAATTATTAAAGGACTGACCGTAAATCACCTACAGAACAATCACTGTCAATTATTAAAGGACTGACCGTAAATCACCGACAGAACAATCACTGTCCAATTATCAAAGGACTGACCGTAAATCACCTACAGAACAATCACTGTCCAATTATTAAAGGACTGACCGTAAATCACCTGCAGAACAATCACTGTCAATTATTAAAGGACTGACGGTAAATCACCTACAGAACAATCACTATCCAATTATTAAAGGACTGACCGTAAATCACCTACAGAACAATCACTGTCCAATTATTAAAGGACTGACCGTAAATCACCTACAGAACAATCACTATCCAATTATTAAAGGACTGACCGTAATCACCTACAGAACAATCACTGTCCAATTATTAAAGGACTGACCGTAAATCACCTACAGAACAATCACTGTCCAATTATTAAAGGACTGACCGTAAATCACCTACAGAACAATCACTGTCCAATTATTAAAGGACTGACCTTGAATCACCTGCAGAACAATCACTGTCCAATTATTAAAGGACTGACCGTAAATCACCTACAGAACAATCACTGTCAATTATTAAAGGACTGACCGTAAATCACCTACAGAACAATCAGTGTCCTATCATTAAAGGACTGACGTTGAATCACCTACAGAACAATCACTGTCCAATTATTAAAGGACTGACCGTAAATCACCTACAGAACAATCACTGTCAATTATTAAAGGACTGACCGTAAATCACCTACAGAACAATCACTGTCCAATTATTAAAGGACTGACCGTAAATCACCGACAGAACAATCACTGTCAATTATTAAAGGACTGACCGTAAATCACCTACAGAACAATCACTGTCCAATTATTAAAGGACTGACCGTAAATCACCTACAGAACAATCACTGGCCAATTATTAAAGGACTGACCGTAAATCACCTACAGAACAATCACTGTCAATTATTAAAGGACTGACCGTAAATCACCTACAGAACAATCACTGTCCAATTATTAAAGGACTGACCTTAAATCACCTACAGAACAATCACTGGCCAATTATTAAAGGACTGACCGTAAATCACCGACAGAACAATCACTGTCCTATTATTAAAGGACTGACCGTAAATCACCTACAGAACAATCACTGTCCAATTATTAAAGGACTGACCGTAAATCACCTACAGAACAATCACTGGCCAATTATTAAAGGACTGACCGTAAATCACCTACAGAACAATCACTGTCCAATTATTAAAGGACTGACCGTAAATCACCGACAGAACAATCACTGTCCAATTATTAAAGGACTGACCGTAAATCACCTACAGAACAATCACTGTCCAATTATTAAAGGACTGACCGTAAATCACCTACAGAACAATCACTGTCCAATTATTAAAGGACTGACCGTAAATCACCTACAGAACAATCACTGTCCAATTATTAAAGGACTGACCGTAAATCACCTACAGAACAATCACTGTCCAATTATTAAAGGACTGACCGTAAATCACCTACAGAACAATCACTATCCAATTATTAAAGGACTGACCGTAAATCACCTACAGAACAATCACTGTCAATTATTAAAGGACTGACCGTAAATTACCTACAGAACAATCACTGTCCTATTATTAAAGGACTGACCGTAAATCACCGACAGAACAATCACTGTCCAATTATTAAAGGACTGACCGTAAATCACCAACAGAACAATCACTTTCCTATTATTAAAGAACTGACCGTAAATCACCTACAGAACAATCACTGTCCAATTATTAAAGGACTGACCGTAAATCACCTAGAGAACAATCACTGTCCAATTATTAAAGGACTGACCGTAAATCACCGACAGAACAATCACTGTCCAATTATTAAAGGTCTGACCGTAAATCACCTACAGAACAATCACTATCCAATTATTAAAGGACTGACCGTAAATCACCGACAGAACAATCACTGTCCAATTATTAAAGGTCTGACCGTAAATCACCTACAGAACAATCACTATCCAATTATTAAAGGACTGACCGTAAATCACCTACAGAACAATCACTATCCAATTATTAAAGGACTGACCGTAAATCACCTAGAGAACAATCACTGTCCAATTATTAAAGGACTGACCGTAAATCACCGACAGAACAATCACTGTCCAATTATTAAAGGTCTGACCGTAAATCACCTACAGAACAATCACTATCCAATTATTAAAGGACTGACCGTAAATCACCGACAGAACAATCACTGTCCAATTATTAAAGGTCTGACCGTAAATCACCTACAGAACAATCACTGTCCAATTATTAAAGGACTGACCGAAAATCACCGACAGAACAATCACTGTACAATTATTAAAGGACTGACCGTAAATCACCTACAGAACAATCACTATCCAATTATTAAAGGACTGACAGTAAATTACCTACAGAACAATCACTGTCCAATTATTAAAGGACTGACCGTAAATCACCTACAGAACAATCACTGTCCAATTATTAAAGGACTGACCGTAAATCACCTGCAGAACAATCACTGTCAATTATTAAAGGACTGACCGTAAATCACCGACAGAACAATCACTGTCCAATTATTAAAGGACTGACCGTAAATCACCTACAGAACAATCACTGTCCAATTATTAAAGGACTGACAGTAAATCACCGACAGAACAATCACTGTCAATTATTAAAGGACTGACCGTAAATCACCTACAGAACAATCACTGTCCAATTATTAAAGGACTGACCGTAAATCACCTGCAGAACAATCACTGTCAATTATTAAAGGACTGACCGTAAATCACCGACAGAACAATCACTGTCCAATTATTAAAGGACTGACCGTAAATCACCTACAGAACAATCACTGTCCAATTATTAAAGGACTGACAGTAAATCACCTACAGAACAATCACTGTCAATTATTAAAGGACTGACCGTAAATCACCTACAGAACAATCACTGTCAATTATTAAAGGACTGACCGTAAATCACCGACAGAACAATCACTGTCCAATTATCAAAGGACTGACCGTAAATCACCTACAGAACAATCACTGTCCAATTATTAAAGGACTGACCGTAAATCACCTGCAGAACAATCACTGTCAATTATTAAAGGACTGACGGTAAATCACCTACAGAACAATCACTATCCAATTATTAAAGGACTGACCGTAAATCACCTACAGAACAATCACTGTCCAATTATTAAAGGACTGACCGTAAATCACCTACAGAACAATCACTATCCAATTATTAAAGGACTGACCGTAATCACCTACAGAACAATCACTGTCCAATTATTAAAGGACTGACCGTAAATCACCTACAGAACAATCACTGTCCAATTATTAAAGGACTGACCGTAAATCACCTACAGAACAATCACTGTCCAATTATTAAAGGACTGACCTTGAATCACCTGCAGAACAATCACTGTCCAATTATTAAAGGACTGACCGTAAATCACCTACAGAACAATCACTGTCAATTATTAAAGGACTGACCGTAAATCACCTACAGAACAATCAGTGTCCTATCATTAAAGGACTGACCTTGAATCACCTACAGAACAATCACTGTCCAATTATTAAAGGACTGACCGTAAATCACCTACAGAACAATCACTGTCAATTATTAAAGGACTGACCGTAAATCACCTACAGAACAATCACTGTCCAATTATTAAAGGACTGACCGTAAATCACCGACAGAACAATCACTGTCAATTATTAAAGGACTGACCGTAAATCACCTACAGAACAATCACTGTCCAATTATTAAAGGACTGACCGTAAATCACCTACAGAACAATCACTGGCCAATTATTAAAGGACTGACCGTAAATCACCTACAGAACAATCACTGTCAATTATTAAAGGACTGACCGTAAATCACCTACAGAACAATCACTGTCCAATTATTAAAGGACTGACTGTAAATCACCTACAGAACAATCACTGTCCAATTATTAAAGGACTGACTGTAAATCACCTACAGAACAATCACTGTCCAATTATTAAAGGACTGACCGTAAATCACCTACAGAACAATCACTGTCAATTATTAAAGGACTGACCGTAAATCACCTACAGAACAATCACTATCCAATTATTAAAGGACTGACTGTAAATCACCTACAGAACAATCACTGTCCAATTATTAAAGGACTGACTGTAAATCACCTACAGAACAATCACTGTCCAATTATTAAAGGACTGACCGTAAATCACCTACAGAACAATCACTGTCCAATTATTAAAGGACTGACCGTAAATCACCTACAGAACAATCACTGGCCAATTATTAAAGGACTGACCGTAAATCACCGACAGAACAATCACTGTCCTATTATTAAAGGACTGACCGTAAATCACCTACAGAACAATCACTGTCCAATTATTAAAGGACTGACCGTAAATCACCTACAGAACAATCACTGGCCAATTATTAAAGGACTGACCGTAAATCACCTACAGAACAATCACTGTCCAATTATTAAAGGACTGACCGTAAATCACCGACAGAACAATCACTGTCCAATTATTAAAGGACTGACCGTAAATCACCTACAGAACAATCACTGTCCAATTATTAAAGGACTGACCGTAAATCACCTACAGAACAATCACTGTCCAATTATTAAAGGACTGACCGTAAATCACCTACAGAACAATCACTGTCCAATTATTAAAGGACTGACCGTAAATCACCTACAGAACAATCACTGTCCAATTATTAAAGGACTGACCGTAAATCACCTACAGAACAATCACTATCCAATTATTAAAGGACTGACCGTAAATCACCTACAGAACAATCACTGTCAATTATTAAAGGACTGACCGTAAATTACCTACAGAACAATCACTGTCCTATTATTAAAGGACTGACCGTAAATCACCGACAGAACAATCACTGTCCAATTATTAAAGGACTGACCGTAAATCACCAACAGAACAATCACTTTCCTATTATTAAAGAACTGACCGTCAATCACCTACAGAACAATCACTGTCCAATTATTAAAGGACTGACCGTAAATCACCTAGAGAACAATCACTGTCCAATTATTAAAGGACTGACCGTAAATCACCGACAGAACAATCACTGTCCAATTATTAAAGGTCTGACCGTAAATCACCTACAGAACAATCACTATCCAATTATTAAAGGACTGACCGTAAATCACCGACAGAACAATCACTGTCCAATTATTAAAGGTCTGACCGTAAATCACCTACAGAACAATCACTATCCAATTATTAAAGGACTGACCGTAAATCACCTACAGAACAATCACTATCCAATTATTAAAGGACTGACCGTAAATCACCTAGAGAACAATCACTGTCCAATTATTAAAGGACTGACCGTAAATCACCGACAGAACAATCACTGTCCAATTATTAAAGGTCTGACCGTAAATCACCTACAGAACAATCACTATCCAATTATTAAAGGACTGACCGTAAATCACCGACAGAACAATCACTGTCCAATTATTAAAGGTCTGACCGTAAATCACCTACAGAACAATCACTGTCCAATTATTAAAGGACTGACCGAAAATCACCGACAGAACAATCACTGTACAATTATTAAAGGACTGACCGTAAATCACCTACAGAACAATCACTATCCAATTATTAAAGGACTGACAGTAAATTACCTACAGAACAATCACTGTCCAATTATTAAAAGACTGACCGTAAATCACCTACAGAACAATCACTGTCCAATTATTAAAGGACTGACCGTAAATCACCTGCAGAACAATCACTGTCAATTATTAAAGGACTGACCGTAAATCACCGACAGAACAATCACTGTCCAATTATTAAAGGACTGACCGTAAATCACCTACAGAACAATCACTGTCCAATTATTAAAGGACTGACAGTAAATCACCTACAGAACAATCACTGTCAATTATTAAAGGACTGACCGTAAATCACCTACAGAACAATCACTGTCCAATTATTAAAGGACTGACCGTAAATCACCTACAGAACAATCACTGTCAATTATTAAAGGACTGACCGTAAATCACCGACAGAACAATCACTGTCCACTTATCAAAGGACTGACCGTAAATCACCTACAGAACAATCACTGTCCAATTATTAAAGGACTGACCGTAAATCACCTGCAGAACAATCACTGTCAATTATTAAAGGACTGACGGTAAATCACCTACAGAACAATCACTATCCAATTATTAAAGGACTGACCGTAAATCACCTACAGAACAATCACTGTCCAATTATTAAAGGACTGACCGTAAATCACCTACAGAACAATCACTATCCAATTATTAAAGGACTGACCGTAATCACCTACAGAACAATCACTGTCCAATTATTAAAGGACTGACCGTAAATCACCTACAGAACAATCACTGTCCAATTATTAAAGGACTGACCGTAAATCACCTACAGAACAATCACTGTCCAATTATTAAAGGACTGACCGTAAATCACCTGCAGAACAATCACTGTCCAATTATTAAAGGACTGACCGTAAATCACAGACAGAACAATCACTGTCCAATTATTAAAGGACTGAGCTTAAATCACCTGCAGAACAATCACTGTCCAATTATTAAAGGACTGACCGTAAATCACCAACAGAACAATCACTGTCCAATTATTAAAGGACTGACCGTAAATCACCTACAGAACAATCACTATCCAATTATTAAAGGACTGAAAGTAAATCACCTACAGAACAATCACTGTCAATTATTAAAGGACTGACCGTAAATCACAGACAGAACAATCACTGTCCAATTATTAAAGGACTGACCGTAAATCACCTACAGAACAATCACTGTCCAATTATTAAATGACTGACCGTAAATCACCTACAGAACAATCACTGTCCAATTATTAAAGGACTGACCGTAAATCACCTACAGAACAATCACTGTCCAATTATTAAAGGACTGACCGTAAATCACCTGCAGAACAATCACTGTCCTATTATTAAAGGACTGACCGTAAATCACCTACAGAACAATCACTGTCCAATTATTAAATGACTGACCGTAAATCACCTACAGAACAATCACTGTCCAATTATTAAAGGCCTGACCGTAAATCATCTACAGAACAATTACTATCCAATTATTGAAGGACTGACCGTAAATCATCTACAGAACAATCACTTTCCTATTATTAAAGGACTGACCGTAAATCACCTACAGAACAATCACTGTCCAATTATTAAAGGACTGACCGGAAATCACCTACAGAACAATCACTGTCCAATTATTAAAGGTCTGACCGTAAATCACCTACAGAACAATCACTGTCCAATTATTAAAGGTCCGACCGTAAATCACCTACAGAACAATCACTGTCCAATTATTAAAGGACTGACCGTAAATCACCCACAGAGCAATCACTATCCAATTATTAAAGGTCTGACCGTAAATCACCTACAGAACAATCACTGTCCAATTATTAAAGGACTGACCGTAAATCACCCACAGAGCAATCACTATCCAATTATTAAAGGTCTGACCGTAAATCACCTACAGAGCAATCACTATCCAATTACTAAAGGTCTGACAGTAAATCACCTACAGAACAATCACTGTCAAATTATTAAAGGACTGACCGTAAATCACCTACAGAACAATCACTGTCAATTAATAAAGGACTGACCGTAAATCACCTACAGAACAATCACTGTCAATTATTAAAGGACTGACCGTAAATCACCTACAGAACAATCACAGTCCAATTATTAAAGGACTGACCGTAAATCACCTACAGAACAATCACTGGCCAATTATTAAAGGACTGACCGTAAATCACCTACAGAACAATCACTGTCCAATTATTAAAGGACTGACCGTAAATCATCGACAGAACAATCACTGTCCAATTATTAAAGGACTTACCGTAAATCACCTACAGAACAATCACTGTCCAATTATTAAAGGACTGACCGTAAATCACCTACAGAACAATCACTGTCCAATTATTAAAGGACTGACCGTAAATCACCTGCAGAACAATCACTGTCCTATTATTAAAGGGCTGACCGTAAATCACCTACAGAACAATCACTGTCCAATTATTAAAGGACTGACCGTAAATCACCTACAGAACAATCACTGTCCAATTATTAAAGGACTGACCGTAAATCACCTGCAGAACAATCACTGTCCAATTATTAAAGGACTGACCGTAAATCACAGACAGAACAATCACTGTCCAATTATTAAAGGACTGAGCTTAAATCACCTGCAGAACAATCACTGTCCAATTATTAAAGGACTGACCGTAAATCACCAACAGAACAATCACTGTCCAATTATTAAAGGACTGACCGTAAATCACCTACAGAACAATCACTGTCCAATTATTAAAGGACTGACCGTAAATCACCTACAGAACAATCACTATCCAATTATTAAAGGACTGACCGTAAATCACCTACAGAACAATCACTGTCAATTATTAAAGGACTGACCGTAAATCACAGACAGAACAATCACTGTCCAATTATTAAAGGACTGACCGTAAATCACCTACAGAACAATCACTGTCCAATTATTAAAGGACTGACCGTAAATCACCTACAGAACAATCACTGTCCAATTATTAAAGGACTGACCGTAAATCACCTACAGAACAATCACTATCCAATTATTAAAGGACTGACCGTAAATCACCTACAGAACAATCACTGTCAATTATTAAAGGACTGACCGTAAATCACAGACAGAACAATCACTGTCCAATTATTAAAGGGCTGACCGTAAATCACCTACAGAACAATCACTGTCCAATTATTAAAGGACTGACCGTAAATCACCTACAGAACAATCACTGTCCAATTATTAAATGACTGACCGTAAATCACCTACAGAACAATCACTGTCCAATTATTAAAGGCCTGACCGTAAATCATCTACAGAACAATTACTATCCAATTATTGAAGGACTGACCGTAAATCATCTACAGAACAATCACTTTCCTATTATTAAAGGACTGACCGTAAATCACCTACAGAACAATCACTGTCCAATTATTAAAGGACTGACCGGAAATCACCTACAGAACAATCACTGTCCAATTATTAAAGGTCTGACCGTAAATCACCTACAGAACAATCACTGTCCAATTATTAAAGGTCCGACCGTAAATCACCTACAGAACAATCACTGTCCAATTATTAAAGGACTGACCGTAAATCACCCACAGAGCAATCACTATCCAATTATTAAAGGTCTGACCGTAAATCACCTACAGAACAATCACTGTCCAATTATTAAAGGACTGACCGTAAATCACCCACAGAGCAATCACTATCCAATTATTAAAGGTCTGACCGTAAATCACCTACAGAGCAATCACTATCCAATTACTAAAGGTCTGACAGTAAATCACCTACAGAACAATCACTGTCAAATTATTAAAGGACTGACCGTAAATCACCTACAGAACAATCACTGTCAATTAATAAAGGACTGACCGTAAATCACCTACAGAACAATCACTGTCAATTATTAAAGGACTGACCGTAAATCACCTACAGAACAATCACAGTCCAATTATTAAAGGACTGACCGTAAATCACCTACAGAACAATCACTGGCCAATTATTAAAGGACTGACCGTAAATCACCTACAGAACAATCACTGTCCAATTATTAAAGGACTGACCGTAAATCATCGACAGAACAATCACTGTCCAATTATTAAAGGACTTACCGTAAATCACCTACAGAACAATCACTGTCCAATTATTAAAGGACTGACCGTAAATCACCTACAGAACAATCACTGTCCAATTATTAAAGGACTGACCGTAAATCACCTGCAGAACAATCACTGTCCTATTATTAAAGGGCTGACCGTAAATCACCTACAGAACAATCACTGTCCAATTATTAAAGGACTGACCGTAAATCACCTACAGAACAATCACTGTCCAATTATTAAAGGACTGACCGTAAATCACCTGCAGAACAATCACTGTCCAATTATTAAAGGACTGACCGTAAATCACAGACAGAACAATCACTGTCCAATTATTAAAGGACTGAGCTTAAATCACCTGCAGAACAATCACTGTCCAATTATTAAAGGACTGACCGTAAATCACCAACAGAACAATCACTGTCCAATTATTAAAGGACTGACCGTAAATCACCTACAGAACAATCACTGTCCAATTATTAAAGGACTGACCGTAAATCACCTACAGAACAATCACTATCCAATTAATAAAGGACTGACCGTAAATCACCTACAGAACAATCACTGTCAATTATTAAAGGACTGACCGTAAATCACAGACAGAACAATCACTGTCCAATTATTAAAGGACTGACCGTAAATCACCTACAGAACAATCACTGTCCAATTATTAAATGACTGACCGTAAATCACCTACAGAACAATCACTGTCCAATTATTAAAGGACTGACCGTAAATCACCTACAGAACAATCACTGTCCAATTATTAAAGGACTGACCGTAAATCACCTGCAGAACAATCACTGTCCTATTATTAAAGGACTGACCGTAAATCACCTACAGAACAATCATTGTCCAATTATTAAATGACTGACCGTAAATCACCTACAGAACAATCACTGTCCAATTATTAAAGGCCTGACCGTAAATCATCTACAGAACAATTACTATCCAATTATTGAAGGACTGACCGTAAATCATCTACAGAACAATCACTTTCCTATTATTAAAGGACTGACCGTAAATCACCTACAGAACAATCACTGTCCAATTATTAAAGGACTGACCGGAAATCACCTACAGAACAATCACTGTCCAATTATTAAAGGTCTGACCGTAAATCACCTACAGAACAATCACTGTCCAATTATTAAAGGTCCGACCGTAAATCACCTACAGAACAATCACTGTCCAATTATTAAAGGACTGACCGTAAATCACCCACAGAGCAATCACTATCCAATTATTAAAGGTCTGACCGTAAATCACCTACAGAACAATCACTGTCCAATTATTAAAGGACTGACCGTAAATCACCCACAGAGCAATCACTATCCAATTATTAAAGGTCTGACCGTAAATCACCTACAGAGCAATCACTATCCAATTATTAAAGGTCTGACAGTAAATCACCTACAGAACAATCACTGTCAAATTATTAAAGGACTGACCGTAAATCACCTACAGAACAATCACTGTCAATTAATAAAGGACTGACCGTAAATCACCTACAGAACAATCACTGTCCAATTATTAAAGGACTGACCGTAAATCACCTACAGAACAATCACAGTCCAATTATTAAAGGACTGACCGTAAATCACCTACAGAACAATCACTGGCCAATTATTAAAGGACTGACCGTAAATCACCTACAGAACAATCACTGTCCAATTATTAAAGGACTGACCGTAAATCATCGACAGAACAATCACTGTCCAATTATTAAAGGACTTACCGTAAATCACCTACAGAACAATCACTGTCCAATTATTAAAGGACTGACCGTAAATCACCTACAGAACAATCACTGTCCAATTATTAAAGGACTGACCGTAAATCACCTGCAGAACAATCACTGTCCTATTATTAAAGGACTGACCGTAAATCACCTACAGAACAATCACTGTCCAATTATTAAAGGACTGACCGTAAATCACCTACTGAAAAATCACTATCCAATTATTAAAGGACTGACCATAAATCACCTACAGAACAATCACTGGCCAATTATTAAAGGACTGACCGTAAATCACCTACAGAACAATCACTGTCCAATTATTAAAGGACTGACCGTAAATCACCGACAGAACAATCACTGTCCAATTATTAAAGGACTGACCGTAAATCACCTACAGAACAATCACTGTCCAATTATTAAAGGACTGACAGTAAATCACATACAGAACAATCACTGTCAAATTATTAAAGGACTGACCATAAATCACCTACAGAACAATCACTGTCAATTATTAAAGGACTGACCGTAAATCACCGACAGAACAATCACTGTCCAATTATTAAAGGACTGACCGTAAATCACCTACAGAACAATCACTGTCCAATTATTAAAGGACTGACCGTAAATCACCTACAGAACAATCACTGTCCAATTATTAAAGGACTGACCGTAAATCACCTGCAGAACAATCACTGTCCTAATTATTAAAGGACTGACCGTAAATCACCTACAGAACAATCACTGTCCAATTATTAAAGGACTGACCGTAAATCACCTGCAGAACAATCACTGTCCTATTATTAAAGGACTGACCGTAAATCACCTACAGAACAATCACTGTCCAATTATTAAAGGACTGACCGTAAATCACCTACAGAAAAATCACTATCCAATTATTAAAGGACTGACCGTAAATCACCTACAGAACAATCACTGTCCAATTATTAAAGGACTGACCGTAAATCACCTACAGAACAATCACTGTCCAATTATTAAAGGACTGACCGTAAATCACCTACAGAACAATCACTGTCCAATTATTAAAGGACTGACCGTAAATCACCTACAGAACAATCACTGTCCAATTATTAAAGGACTGACCGTAAATCACCTACAGAACAATCACTATCCAATTATTAAAGGACTGACCGTAAATCACCTACAGAACAATCACTGTCAATTATTAAAGGACTGACCGTAAATCACAGACAGAACAATCACTGTCCAATTATTAAAGGACTGACCGTAAATCACCTACAGAACAATCACTGTCCAATTATTAAATGACTGACCGTAAATCACCTACAGAACAATCACTGTCCAATTATTAAAGGACTGACCGTAAATCACCTACAGAACAATCACTGTCCAATTATTAAAGGCCTGACCGTAAATCACCGACAGAACAATCACTGTCCAATTATTAAAGGACTGACCGTAAATCACCTACAGAACAATCACTGTCCAATTATTAAAGGACTGACCGTAAATCACCTACAGAACAATCACTATCCAATTATTAAAGGACTGACCGTAAATCACCTACAGAACAATCACTGTCCAATTATTAAAGGACTGACCGTAAATCACCTACAGAACAATCACTATCCTATTATTAAAGGACTGACAGTAAATCACCTACAGAATAATCACTGTCCAATTATTAAAGGACTGACCGAAAATCACCTACAGAACAATCACCGTCCAATTATTAAAGGACTGACCGTAAATCACCTACAGAACAATCATTATCCAATTATTAAAGGACTGACCGTAAATCACCTACAGAACAATCACTGTCCAATTATTAAAGGACTGACCGTAAATCACCTACAGAACAATCATTATCCAATCATTAAAGGACTGACCGTAAATCACCTACAGAACAATCACTGTCCAATTATTAAAGGACTGACCGAAAATCACCTACAGAACAATCACCGTCCAATTATTAAAGGACTGACCGTAAATCACCTACAGAACAATCATTATCCATTTATTAAAGGACTGACCGTAAATCACCTACAGAACAATCACTATCCTATTATTAAAGGACTGACAGTAAATCACCTACAGAACAATCACTGTCCAATTATTAAAGGACTGACCGAAAATCACCTACAGAACAATCACCGTCCAATTATTAAAGGACTGACCGTAAATCACCTACAGAACAATCACTATCCTATTATTAAAGGACTGACCGTAAATCACCTACAGAACAATCACTATCCAATTATTAAAGGACTGACCGTAAATCACCTACAGAACAATCACTGTCCAATTATTAAAGGACTGACCGTCAATCACCTACAGAACAATCACTGTCCAATTATTAAAGGACTGACCGTAAATCACCTACAGAACAATCACTATCCAATTATTAAAGGACTGACCGTAAATCACCTACAGAACAATCACTGTCCAATTATTAAAGGACTGACCGTAAATCACCTACAGAACAATCACTGTCCAATTATTAAAGGACTGACCGTAAATCACCTACAGAACAATCACTGTCCAATTATTGAAGGACTGACCGTAAATCACCTACAGAACAATCACTATCCAATTATTAAAGGACTGACCGTAAATCACCTACAGAACAATCACTGTCCAATTATTAAAGGACTGACCGTAAATCACCTACAGAACAATCACTATCCAATTATTAAAGGACTGACCATAAATCACCTACAGAACAATCACTGTCCAATTATTAAAGGACTGACCGTAAATCACCTACAGAACAATCACTATCCAATTATTAAAGGACTGACCTTAAATCACCTACAGAACAATCACTGTCCAATTATTAAAGGACTGACCATAAATCACCTACAGAACAATCACTGTCCAATTATTAAAGGACTGACCGTAAATCACCTACAGAACAATCACTGTTCAATTATTAAAGGACTGACCGTAAATCACCTGCAGAACAATCACTATCCAATTATTAAAGGACTGACCGTAAATCACCTGCAGAACAATCACTATCCAATTATTAAAGGACTGACCGTAAATCACCTACAGAACAATCACTGTCCAATTATTAAAGGACTGACCGTAAATCACCTACAGAACAATCACTGTCCAATTATTAAAGGACTGACCGTAAATCACCTAAAGAACAATCACTGTCCAATTATTAAAGGACTGACCGTAAATCACCTACAGAACAATCACTGTCCAATTATTAAAGGACTGACCGTAAATCACCTACAGGACAATCACTGTCCAATTATTAAAGGACTGACCGTAAATCACCTACAGAACAATCACTATCCAATTATTAAAGGACTGACCGTAAATCACCTACAGAACAATCACTGTCCAATTATTAAAGGACTGACCGTAAATCACCTACAGAACAATCACTATCCAATTATTAAAGGACTGACCGTAAATCACCTACAGAACAATCACTGTCCAATTATTAAAGGACTGACCGTAAATCACCTACAGAACAATCACTATCCAATTATTAAAGGACTGACCGTAAATCACCTACAGAACAATCACTGTCCAATTATTAAAGGACTGACTGTAAATCACCTACAGAACAATCACTGTCCAATTATTAAAGGACTGACCGTAAATCACCTACAGAACAATCACTGTCCAATTATTAAAGGACTGACTGTAAATCACCTACAGAACAATCACTATCCAATTATTAAAGGACTGACCGTAAATCACCTACAGAACAATCACTGTCAATTATTAAAGGACTGACCGTAAATCACAGACAGAACAATCACTGTCCAATTATTAAAGGACTGACCGTAAATCACCTACAGAACAATCACTGTCCAATTATTAAATGACTGACCGTAAATCACCTACAGATCAATCACTGTCCAATTATTAAAGGACTGACCGTAAATCACCTACAGAACAATCACTGTCCAATTATTAAAGGCCTGACCGTAAATCACCGACAGAACAATCACTGTCCAATTATTAAAGGACTGACCGTAAATCACCTACAGAACAATCACTGTCCAATTATTAAAGGACTGACCGTAAATCACCTACAGAACAATCAATATCCAATTATTAAAGGACTGACCGTAAATCACCTACAGAACAATCACTGTCCAATTATTAAAGGACTGACCGTAAATCACCTACAGAACAATCACTATCCTATTATTAAAGGACTGACAGTAAATCACCTACAGAACAATCACTGTCCAATTATTAAAGGACTGACCGAAAATCACCTACAGAACAATCACCGTCCAATTATTAAAGGACTGACCGTAAATCAGCTACAGAACAATCATTATCCAATTATTAAAGGACTGACCGTAAATCACCTACAGAACAATCACTGTCCAATTATTAAAGGACTGACCGTAAATCACCTACAGAACAATCATAATCCAATTATTAAAGTACTGACCGTAAATCACCTACAGAACAATCACTGTCCAATTATTAAAGGACTGACCGAAAATCACCTACAGAACAATCACCGTCCAATTATTAAAGGACTGACCGTAAATCACCTACAGAACAATCATTATCCAATTATTAAAGGACTGACCGTAAATCACCTACAGAACAATCACTATCCTATTATTAAAGGAATGACAGTAAATCACCTACAGAACAATCACTGTCCAATTATCAAAGGACTGACCGAAAATCACCTACAGAACAATCACCGTCCAATTATTAAAGGACTGACCGTAAATCACCTACAGAACAATCATTATCCAATTATTAAAGGACTGACCGTAAATCACCTACAGAACAATCACTGTCCAATTATTAAAGGACTGACCGTAAATCACCTACAGAACAATCACTGTCCAATTATTAAAGGACTGACCGTAAATCACCTACAGAACAATCACTATCCAATTATTAAAGGACTGACCGTAAATCACCTACAGAACAATCACTGTCCAATTATTAAAGGACTGACCGTAAATCACCTACAGAACAATCACTGTCCAATTATTAAAGGACTGACCGTAAATCACCTACAGAACAATCACTGTCCAATTATTGAAGGACTGACCGTAAATCACCTACAGAACAATCACTATCCAATTATTAAAGGACTGACCGTAAATCACCTACAGAACAATCACTGTCCAATTATTAAAGGACTGACCGAAAATCACCTACAGAACAATCACTATCCAATTATTAAAGGACTGACCGTAAATCACCTACAGAACAATCACTGTCCAATTATTAAAGGACTGACCGTAAATCACCTACAGAGCAATCACTATCCAATTATTAAAGGACTGACCTTAAATCACCTACAGAACAATCACTGTCCAATTATTAAAGGACTGACCATAAATCACCTACAGAACAATCACTGTCCAATTATTAAAGGACTGACCGTAAATCACCTACAGAACAATCACTGTTCAATTATTAAAGGACTGACCGTAAATCACCTGCAGAACAATCACTATCCAATTATTAAAGGACTGACCGTAAATCACCTGCAGAACAATCACTATCCAATTATTAAAGGACTGACCGTAAATCACCTACAGAACAATCACTGTCCAATTATTAAAGGACTGACCGTAAATCACCTACAGAACAATCACTGTCCAATTATTAAAGGACTGACCGTAAATCACCTAAAGAACAATCACTGTCCAATTATTAAAGGACTGACCGTAAATCACCTACAGAACAATCACTGTCCAATTATTAAAGGACTGACCGTAAATCACCTACAGAATAATCACTGTCCAATTATTAAAGGACTGACCGTAAATCACCTACAGAACAATCACTATCCAATTATTAAAGGACTGACCGTAAATCACCTACAGAACAATCACTGTCCAATTATTAAAGGACTGACCGTAAATCACCTACAGAACAATCACTGTCCAATTATTAAAGGACTGACCGTAAATCACCTACAGAACAATCACTGTCCAATTATTAAAGGACTGACCGTAAATCACCTACAGAACAATCACTATCCAATTATTAAAGGACTGACCGTAAATCACCTACAGAACAATCACTGTCCAATTATTAAAGGACTGACTGTAAATCACCTACAGAACAATCACTGTCCAATTACTAAAGGACTGACCGTAAATCACCTACAGAACAATCACTGTCCAATTATTAAAGGACTGACCGTAAATCACCTACAGAACAATCACTGTCCAATTATTAAAGGACTGACCGTAAATCACCTACAGAACAATCACTATCCAATTATTAAAGGACTGACCGTAAATCACCTACAGAACAATCACTGTCCAATTATTAAAGGACTGACTGTAAATCACCTACAGAACAATCACTGTCCAATTACTAAAGGACTGACCGTAAATCACCTACAGAACAATCACTGTCCAATTATTAAAGGACTGACCGTAAATCACCTACAGAACAATCACTGTCCAATTATTAAAGGACTGACCGTAAATCACCTACAGAACAATCACTGTCCAATTATTAAAGGACTGACCGTAAATCACCTACAGAACAATCACTATCCAATTATTAAAGGACTGACCGTAAATCACCTACAGAACAATCACTGTCCAATTATTAAAGGACTGACTGTAAATCACCTACAGAACAATCACTGTCCAATTACTAAAGGACTGACCGTAAATCACCGACAGAACAATCACTGTCCAATTATTAAAGGACTGACCGTAAATCACCTACCGAACAATCACTGTCCAATTATTAAAGGACTGACCGTAAATCACCTACAGAACAATCACTGTCCAATTATTAAAGGACTGACCGTAAATCACCTACAGAACAATCACTGTCCAATTATTAAAGGACTGACTGTAAATCACCTACAGAACAATCACTGTCAATTATTAAAGGACTGACCGTAAATCACCTACAGAACAATCACTGTCCAATTATTAAAGGACTGACCATAAATCACAGACAGAACAATCACTGTCCAATTATTAAAGGACTGACCATAAATCACCTACAGAACAATCACTATCCAATTATTAAAGGACTGACCATAAATCACCTACAGAACAATCACTATCCAATTATTAAAGGACTGACCGAAAATCACCTACAGAACAATCACTGTCAATTATTAAAGGACTGACCGTAAATCACCTACAGAACAATCACCATCCTATTATTAAAGGACTGACCGTAAAGCACCTACAGAACAATCACCGTCCAATTATTAAAAGACTGACCGTAAATCACCTACAGAACAATCACTGTCCAATTATTAAAGGACTGACCGAAAATCACCTACAGAACAATCACTGTCAATTATTAAAGGACTGACCGTAAATCACCTACAGAACAATCACTATCCTATTATTAAAGGACTGACCGTAAATCACCTACACAACAATCACCGTCCAATTATTAAAAGACTGACTGTAAATCACCGACAGAACAATCACTGTCCAATTATTAAAGGACTGACCGAAAATCACCTACAGAACAATCACTGTCCAATTATTAAAAGACTGACTGTAAATCACCTACAGAACAATCACTGTACTATTATTAAAGGACTGACCGTAAATCACCTACAGAACAATCACTGTCCAATTATTAAAGGACTGACCGTAAATCACCTACAGAACAATCACTGTCCAATTATTAAAGGACTGACCGTAAATCACCTACAGAACAATCACTGTCCAATTATTAAAGGACTGACCGTAAATCACCTACAGAACAATCACTGTCCAATTATTAAATCACTGACCGTAAATCACCTACAGAACAATCACTGTCCAATTATTAAAGGACTGACCGTAAATCACCTACAGAACAATCACTGTCCAATTATTAAAGGACTGACCGTAAATCACCTACAGAACAATCACTGTCCAATTATTAAAGGACTGACCGTAAATCACCTACAGAACAATCACTGTCCAATTATTAAATCACTGACCGTAAATCACCTACAGAACAATCACTGTACTATTATTAAAGGACTGACCGTAAATCACCTACCGAACAATCACTGTCCAATTATTAAATCACTGACCGTAAATCACCTACAGAACAATCACTGTCCAATTATTAAAGGACTGACCGTAAATCACCTACAGAACAATCACTGTCCAATTATTAAAGGACTGACCGTAAATCACCTACAGAACAATCACTGTCCAATTATTAAATCAATGACCGTAAATCACCTACAGAACAATCACTGTCCAATTATTAACGGACTGACCGTAAATCACCTACAGAACAATCACTGTCCAATTATTAAAGGACTGACCGTAAATCACCTACAGAACAATCACTGTCCAATTATTAAAGGACTGACCGTAAATCACCTACAGAACAATCACTGTCCAATTATTAAATCACTGACCGTAAATCACCTACAGAACAATCACTGTACTATTATTAAAGGACTGACCGTAAATCACCTACAGAACAATCACTGTCCAATTATTAAATCACTGACCGTAAATCACCTACAGAACAATCACTGTCCAATTATTAAAGGACTGACCGTAAATCACCTACAGAACAATCACTGTCCAATTATTAAAGGACTGACCGTAAATCACCTACAGAACAATCACTGTCCAATTATTAAATCAATGACCGTAAATCACCTACAGAACAATCACTGTCCAATTATTAAAGGACTGACCGTAAATCACCTACAGAACAATCACTGTCCAATTATTAAAGGACTGACCGTAAATCACCTACAGAACAATCACTGTCCAATTATTAAAGGAATGACCGTAAATCACCTACAGAACAATCACTATCCAATTATTAAAGGACTGACCTTAAATCACCTACAGAACAATCACTGTCCAATTATTAAAGGACTGACCATAAATCACCTACAGAACAATCACTGTCCAATTATTAAAGGACTGACCGTAAATCACCTACAGAACAATCACTGTTCAATTATTAAAGGACTGACCGTAAATCACCTGCAGAACAATCACTATCCAATAATTAAAGGACTGACCGTAAATCACCTGCAGAACAATCACTATCCAATTATTAAAGGACTCACCGTAAATCACCTACAGAACAATCACTGTCCAATTATTAAAGGACTGACCGTAAATCACCTACAGAACAATCACTGTCCAATTATTAAAGGACTGACAGTAAATCACCTAAAGAACAATCACTGTCCAATTATTAAAGGACTGACCGTAAATCACCTACAGAACAATCACTGTCCAATTATTAAAGGACTGACCGTAAATCACCTACAGAACAATCACTGTCCAATTATTAAAGGACTGACCGTAAATCACCTACAGAACAATCACTGTCCAATTATTAAAGGACTGACCGTAAATCACCTACAGAACAATCACTGTCCAATTATTAAAGGACTGACCGTAAATCACCTACAGAACAATCACTATCCAATTATTAAAGGACTGACCGTAAATCACCTACAGAACAATCACTGTCCAATTATTAAAGGACTGACTGTAAATCACCTACAGAACAATCACTGTCCAATTACTAAAGGACTGACCGTAAATCACCGACAGAACAATCACTGTCCAATTATTAAAGGACTGACCGTAAATCACCTACCGAACAATCACTGTCCAATTATTAAAGGACTGACCGTAAATCACCTACAGAACAATCACTGTCCAATTATTAAAGGACTGACCGTAAATCACCTACAGAACAATCACTGTCCAATTATTAAAGGACTGACTGTAAATCACCTACAGAACAATCACTGTCAATTATTAAAGGACTGACCGTAAATCACCTACAGAACAATCACTGTCCAATTATTAAAGGACTGACCATAAATCACAGACAGAACAATCACTGTCCAATTATTAAAGGACTGACCATAAATCACCTACAGAACAATCACTATCCAATTATTAAAGGACTGACCATAAATCACCTACAGAACAATCACTATCCAATTATTAAAGGACTGACCGAAAATCACCTACAGAACAATCACTGTCAATTATTAAAGGACTGACCGTAAATCACCTACAGAACAATCACCATCCTATTATTAAAGGACTGACCGTAAAGCACCTACAGAACAATCACCGTCCAATTATTAAAAGACTGACCGTAAATCACCTACAGAACAATCACTGTCCAATTATTAAAGGACTGACCGAAAATCACCTACAGAACAATCACTGTCAATTATTAAAGGACTGACCGTAAATCACCTACAGAACAATCACTATCCTATTATTAAAGGACTGACCGTAAATCACCTACACAACAATCACCGTCCAATTATTAAAAGACTGACTGTAAATCACCGACAGAACAATCACTGTCCAATTATTAAAGGACTGACCGAAAATCACCTACAGAACAATCACTGTCCAATTATTAAAAGACTGACTGTAAATCACCTACAGAACAATCACTGTACTATTATTAAAGGACTGACCGTAAATCACCTACAGAACAATCACTGTCCAATTATTAAAGGACTGACCGTAAATCACCTACAGAACAATCACTGTCCAATTATTAAAGGACTGACCGTAAATCACCTACAGAACAATCACTGTCCAATTATTAAAGGACTGACCGTAAATCACCTACAGAACAATCACTGTCCAATTATTAAATCACTGACCGTAAATCACCTACAGAACAATCACTGTCCAATTATTAAAGGACTGACCGTAAATCACCTACAGAACAATCACTGTCCAATTATTAAAGGACTGACCGTAAATCACCTACAGAACAATCACTGTCCAATTATTAAAGGACTGACCGTAAATCACCTACAGAACAATCACTGTCCAATTATTAAATCACTGACCGTAAATCACCTACAGAACAATCACTGTACTATTATTAAAGGACTGACCGTAAATCACCTACAGAACAATCACTGTCCAATTATTAAATCACTGACCGTAAATCACCTACAGAACAATCACTGTCCAATTATTAAAGGACTGACCGTAAATCACCTACAGAACAATCACTGTCCAATTATTAAAGGACTGACCGTAAATCACCTACAGAACAATCACTGTCCAATTATTAAATCAATGACCGTAAATCACCTACAGAACAATCACTGTCCAATTATTAACGGACTGACCGTAAATCACCTACAGAACAATCACTGTCCAATTATTAAAGGACTGACCGTAAATCACCTACAGAACAATCACTGTCCAATTATTAAAGGACTGACCGTAAATCACCTACAGAACAATCACTGTCCAATTATTAAATCACTGACCGTAAATCACCTACAGAACAATCACTGTACTATTATTAAAGGACTGACCGTAAATCACCTACAGAACAATCACTGTCCAATTATTAAATCACTGACCGTAAATCACCTACAGAACAATCACTGTCCAATTATTAAAGGACTGACCGTAAATCACCTACAGAACAATCACTGTCCAATTATTAAAGGACTGACCGTAAATCACCTACAGAACAATCACTGTCCAATTATTAAATCAATGACCGTAAATCACCTACAGAACAATCACTGTCCAATTATTAAAGGACTGACCGTAAATCACCTACAGAACAATCACTGTCCAATTATTAAAGGACTGACCGTAAATCACCTACAGAACAATCACTGTCCAATTATTAAAGGAATGACCGTAAATCACCTACAGAACAATCACTATCCAATTATTAAAGGACTGACCTTAAATCACCTACAGAACAATCACTGTCCAATTATTAAAGGACTGACCATAAATCACCTACAGAACAATCACTGTCCAATTATTAAAGGACTGACCGTAAATCACCTACAGAACAATCACTGTTCAATTATTAAAGGACTGACCGTAAATCACCTGCAGAACAATCACTATCCAATAATTAAAGGACTGACCGTAAATCACCTGCAGAACAATCACTATCCAATTATTAAAGGACTCACCGTAAATCACCTACAGAACAATCACTGTCCAATTATTAAAGGACTGACCGTAAATCACCTACAGAACAATCACTGTCCAATTATTAAAGGACTGACAGTAAATCACCTAAAGAACAATCACTGTCCAATTATTAAAGGACTGACCGTAAATCACCTACAGAACAATCACTGACCAATTATTAAAGGACTGACCGTAAATCACCTACAGAACAATCACTGTCCAATTATTAAAGGACTGACCGTAAATCACCTACAGAACAATCACTGTCCAATTATTAAAGGACTGACCGTAAATCACCTACAGAACAATCACTGTCCAATTATTAAAGGACTGACCGTAAATCACCTACAGAACAATCACTATCCAATTATTAAAGGACTGACCGTAAATCACCTACAGAACAATCACTGTCCAATTATTAAAGGACTGACCGTAAATCACCTAAAGAACAATCACTGTCCAATTATTAAAAGACTGACCGTAAATCACCTACAGAACAATCACTGTCCAATTATTAAAGGACTGACCGTAAATCACCTACAGAACAATCACTGTCCAATTATTAAAGGACTGACCGTAAATCACCTACAGAACAATCACTATCCAATTATTAAAGGACTGACCGTAAATCACCTACAGAACAATCACTGTCCAATTATTAAAGGACTGACTGTAAATCACCTACAGAACAATCACTGTCCAATTACTAAAGGACTGACCGTAAATCACCTACAGAACAATCACTGTCCAATTATTAAAGGACTGACCGTAAATCACCTACAGAACAATCACTGTCCAATTATTAAAGGATTGACTGTAAATCACCTACAGAACAATCACTGTCAATTATTAAAGGACTGACCGTAAATCACCTACAGAACAATCACTGTCCAATTATTAAAGGACTGACCGTAAATCACCTACAGAACAATCACTGTTCAATTATTAAAGGACTGACCGTAAATCACCTGCAGAACAATCACTATCCAATTATTAAAGGACTGACCGTAAATCACCTGCAGAACAATCACTATCCAATTATTAAAGGACTGACCGTAAATCACCTACAGAACAATCACTGTCCAATTATTAAAGGACTGACCGTAAATCACCTACAGAACAATCACTGTCCAATTATTAAAGGACTGACCGTAAATCACCTACAGAACAATCACTATCCAATTATTAAAGGACTGACCGTAAATCACCTACAGAACAATCACTGTCCAATTATTAAAGGACTGACTGTAAATCACCTACAGAACAATCACTGTCCAATTACTAAAGGACTGACCGTAAATCACCTACAGAACAATCACTGTCCAATTATTAAAGGACTGACCGTAAATCACCTACAGAACAATCACTGTCCAATTATTAAAGGACTGACCGTAAATCACCTACAGAACAATCACTGTTCAATTATTAAAGGACTGACCGTAAATCACCTGCAGAACAATCACTATCCAATAATTAAAGGACTGACCGTAAATCACCTGCAGAACAATCACTATCCAATTATTAAAGGACTCACCGTAAATCACCTACAGAACAATCACTGTCCAATTATTAAAGGACTGACCGTAAATCACCTACAGAACAATCACTGTCCAATTATTAAAGGACTGACAGTAAATCACCTAAAGAACAATCACTGTCCAATTATTAAAGGACTGACCGTAAATCACCTACAGAACAATCACTGACCAATTATTAAAGGACTGACCGTAAATCACCTACAGAACAATCACTGTCCAATTATTAAAGGACTGACCGTAAATCACCTACAGAACAATCACTGTCCAATTATTAAAGGACTGACCGTAAATCACCTACAGAACAATCACTGTCCAATTATTAAAGGACTGACCGTAAATCACCTACAGAACAATCACTATCCAATTATTAAAGGACTGACCGTAAATCACCTACAGAACAATCACTGTCCAATTATTAAAGGACTGACCGTAAATCACCTAAAGAACAATCACTGTCCAATTATTAAAAGACTGACCGTAAATCACCTACAGAACAATCACTGTCCAATTATTAAAGGACTGACCGTAAATCACCTACAGAACAATCACTGTCCAATTATTAAAGGACTGACCGTAAATCACCTACAGAACAATCACTATCCAATTATTAAAGGACTGACCGTAAATCACCTACAGAACAATCACTGTCCAATTATTAAAGGACTGACTGTAAATCACCTACAGAACAATCACTGTCCAATTACTAAAGGACTGACCGTAAATCACCTACAGAACAATCACTGTCCAATTATTAAAGGACTGACCGTAAATCACCTACAGAACAATCACTGTCCAATTATTAAAGGATTGACTGTAAATCACCTACAGAACAATCACTGTCAATTATTAAAGGACTGACCGTAAATCACCTACAGAACAATCACTGTCCAATTATTAAAGGACTGACCGTAAATCACCTACAGAACAATCACTGTTCAATTATTAAAGGACTGACCGTAAATCACCTGCAGAACAATCACTATCCAATTATTAAAGGACTGACCGTAAATCACCTGCAGAACAATCACTATCCAATTATTAAAGGACTGACCGTAAATCACCTACAGAACAATCACTGTCCAATTATTAAAGGACTGACCGTAAATCACCTACAGAACAATCACTGTCCAATTATTAAAGGACTGACCGTAAATCACCTACAGAACAATCACTATCCAATTATTAAAGGACTGACCGTAAATCACCTACAGAACAATCACTGTCCAATTATTAAAGGACTGACTGTAAATCACCTACAGAACAATCACTGTCCAATTACTAAAGGACTGACCGTAAATCACCTACAGAACAATCACTGTCCAATTATTAAAGGACTGACCGTAAATCACCTACAGAACAATCACTGTCCAATTATTAAAGGACTGACCGTAAATCACCTACAGAACAATCACTGTCCAATTATTAAAGGACTGACCGTAAATCACCTACAGAACAATCACTATCCAATTATTAAAGGACTGACCGTAAATCACCTACAGAACAATCACTGTCCAATTATTAAAGGACTGACTGTAAATCACCTACAGAACAATCACTGTCCAATTACTAAAGGACTGACCGTAAATCACCGACAGAACAATCACTGTCCAATTATTAAAGGACTGACCGTAAATCACCTACAGAACAATCACTGTCCAATTATTAAAGGACTGACCGTAAATCACCTACAGAACAATCACTGTCCAATTATTAAAGGACTGACCGTAAATCACCTACAGAACAATCACTGTCCAATTATTAAAGGACTGACTGTAAATCACCTACAGAACAATCACTGTCAATTATTAAAGGACTGACCGTAAATCACCTACAGAACAATCACTGTCCAATTATTAAAGGACTGACCATAAATCACAGACAGAACAATCACTGTCCAATTATTAAAGGACTGACCATAAATCACCTACAGAACAATCACTATCCAATTATTAAAGGACTGACCATAAATCACCTACAGAACAATCACTATCCAATTATTAAAGGACTGACCGAAAATCACCTACAGAACAATCACTGTCAATTATTAAAGGACTGACCGTAAATCACCTACAGAACAATCACTATCCTATTATTAAAGGACTGACCGTAAAGCACCTACAGAACAATCACCGTCCAATTATTAAAAGACTGACCGTAAATCACCTACAGAACAATCACTGTCCAATTATTAAAGGACTGACCGAAAATCACCTACAGAACAATCACTGTCAATTATTAAAGGACTGACCGTAAATCACCTACAGAACAATCACTATCCTATTATTAAAGGACTGACCGTAAATCACCTACACAACAATCACCGTCCAATTATTAAAAGACTGACTGTAAATCACCGACAGAACAATCACTGTCCAATTATTAAAGGACTGACCGAAAATCACCTACAGAACAATCACTGTCCAATTATTAAAAGACTGACTGTAAATCACCTACAGAACAATCACTGTACTATTATTAAAGGACTGACCGTAAATCACCTACAGAACAATCACTGTCCAATTATTAAAGGACTGACCGTAAATCACCTACAGAACATTCACTGTCCAATTATTAAAGGACTGACCGTAAATCACCTACATAACAATCACTGTCCAATTATTAAAGGACTGACCGTAAATCACCTACAGAACAATCACTGTCCAATTATTAAATCACTGACCGTAAATCACCTACAGAACAATCACTGTCCAATTATTAAAGGACTGACCGTAAATCACCTACAGAACAATCACTGTCCAATTATTAAAGGACTGACCGTAAATCACCTACAGAACAATCACTGTCCAATTATTAAAGGACTGACCGTAAATCACCTACAGAACAATCACTGTCCAATTATTAAATCACTGACCGTAAATCACCTACAGAACAATCACTGTACTATTATTAAAGGACTGACCGTAAATCACCTACAGAACAATCACTGTCCAATTATTAAATCACTGACCGTAAATCACCTACAGAACAATCACTGTCCAATTATTAAAGGACTGACCGTAAATCACCTACAGAACAATCACTGTCCAATTATTAAAGGACTGACCGTAAATCACCTACAGAACAATCACTGTCCAATTATTAAATCAATGACCGTAAATCACCTACAGAACAATCACTGTCCAATTATTAAAGGACTGACCGTAAATCACCTACAGAACAATCACAGTCCAATTATTAAAGGACTGACCGTAAATCACCTACAGAACAATCACTGTCCAATTATTAAAGGACTGACCGTAAATCACCTACAGAACAATCACTGTCCAATTATTAAAGGACTGACCGTAAATCACCTACAGAACAATCACTGTCCAATTATTAAATCACTGACCGTAAATCACCTACAGAACAATCACTGTCCAATTATTAACGGACTGACCGTAAATCACCTACAGAACAATCACTGTCCAATTATTAAAGGACTGACCGTAAATCACCTACAGAACAATCACTGTCCAATTATTAAAGGACTGACCGTAAATCACCTACAGAACAATCACTGTCCAATTATTAAATCACTGACCGTAAATCACCTACAGAACAATCACTGTACTATTATTAAAGGACTGACCGTAAATCACCTACAGAACAATCACTGTCCAATTATTAAATCACTGACCGTAAATCACCTACAGAACAATCACTGTCCAATTATTAAAGGACTGACCGTAAATCACCTACAGAACAATCACTGTCCAATTATTAAAGGACTGACCGTAAATCACCTACAGAACAATCACTGTCCAATTATTAAATCAATGACCGTAAATCACCTACAGAACAATCACTGTCCAATTATTAAAGGACTGACCGTAAATCACCTACAGAACAATCACTGTCCAATTATTAAAGGACTGACCGTAAATCACCTACAGAACAATCACTGTCCAATTATTAAAGGAATGACCGTAAATCACCTACAGAACAATCACTATCCAATTATTAAAGGACTGACCTTAAATCACCTACAGAACAATCACTGTCCAATTATTAAAGGACTGACCATAAATCACCTACAGAACAATCACTGTCCAATTATTAAAGGACTGACCGTAAATCACCTACAGAACAATCACTGTTCAATTATTAAAGGACTGACCGTAAATCACCTGCAGAACAATCACTATCCAATAATTAAAGGACTGACCGTAAATCACCTGCAGAACAATCACTATCCAATTATTAAAGGACTCACCGTAAATCACCTACAGAACAATCACTGTCCAATTATTAAAGGACTGACCGTAAATCACCTACAGAACAATCACTGTCCAATTATTAAAGGACTGACAGTAAATCACCTAAAGAACAATCACTGTCCAATTATTAAAGGACTGACCGTAAATCACCTACAGAACAATCACTGACCAATTATTAAAGGACTGACCGTAAATCACCTACAGAACAATCACTGTCCAATTATTAAAGGACTGACCGTAAATCACCTACAGAACAATCACTGTCCAATTATTAAAGGACTGACCGTAAATCACCTACAGAACAATCACTGTCCAATTATTAAAGGACTGACCGTAAATCACCTACAGAACAATCACTATCCAATTATTAAAGGACTGACCGTAAATCACCTACAGAACAATCACTGTCCAATTATTAAAGGACTGACCGTAAATCACCTAAAGAACAATCACTGTCCAATTATTAAAAGACTGACCGTAAATCACCTACAGAACAATCACTGTCCAATTATTAAAGGACTGACCGTAAATCACCTACAGAACAATCACTGTCCAATTATTAAAGGACTGACCGTAAATCACCTACAGAACAATCACTATCCAATTATTAAAGGACTGACCGTAAATCACCTACAGAACAATCACTGTCCAATTATTAAAGGACTGACTGTAAATCACCTACAGAACAATCACTGTCCAATTACTAAAGGACTGACCGTAAATCACCTACAGAACAATCACTGTCCAATTATTAAAGGACTGACCGTAAATCACCTACAGAACAATCACTGTCCAATTATTAAAGGATTGACTGTAAATCACCTACAGAACAATCACTGTCAATTATTAAAGGACTGACCGTAAATCACCTACAGAACAATCACTGTCCAATTATTAAAGGACTGACCGTAAATCACCTACAGAACAATCACTGTTCAATTATTAAAGGACTGACCGTAAATCACCTGCAGAACAATCACTATCCAATTATTAAAGGACTGACCGTAAATCACCTGCAGAACAATCACTATCCAATTATTAAAGGACTGACCGTAAATCACCTACAGAACAATCACTGTCCAATTATTAAAGGACTGACCGTAAATCACCTACAGAACAATCACTGTCCAATTATTAAAGGACTGACCGTAAATCACCTACAGAACAATCACTGTCCAATTATTAAAGGACTGACTGTAAATCACCTACAGAACAATCACTGTCCAATTACTAAAGGACTGACCGTAAATCACCTACAGAACAATCACTGTCCAATTATTAAAGGACTGACCGTAAATCACCTACAGAACAATCACTATCCAATTATTAAAGGACTGACCGTAAATCACCTACAGAACAATCACTGTCCAATTATTAAAGGACTGACTGTAAATCACCTACAGAACAATCACTGTCCAATTACTAAAGGACTGACCGTAAATCACCTACAGAACAATCACTGTCCAATTATTAAAGGACTGACCGTAAATCACCTACAGAACAATCACTGTCCAATTATTAAAGGATTGACTGTAAATCACCTACAGAACAATCACTGTCAATTATTAAAGGACTGACCGTAAATCACCTACAGAACAATCACTGTCCAATTATTAAAGGACTGACCGTAAATCACCTACAGAACAATCACTGTCCAATTATTAAAGGACTGACCGTAAATCACCTAAAGAACAATCACTGTCCAATTATTAAAAGACTGACCGTAAATCACCTACAGAACAATCACTGTCCAATTATTAAAGGACTGACCGTAAATCACCTACAGAACAATCACTGTCCAATTATTAAAGGACTGACCGTAAATCACCTACAGAACAATCACTATCCAATTATTAAAGGACTGACCGTAAATCACCTACAGAACAATCACTGTCCAATTATTAAAGGACTGACTGTAAATCACCTACAGAACAATCACTGTCCAATTACTAAAGGACTGACCGTAAATCACCTACAGAACAATCACTGTCCAATTATTAAAGGACTGACCGTAAATCACCTACAGAACAATCACTGTCCAATTATTAAAGGATTGACTGTAAATCACCTACAGAACAATCACTGTCAATTATTAAAGGACTGACCGTAAATCACCTACAGAACAATCACTGTCCAATTATTAAAGGACTGACCGTAAATCACCTACAGAACAATCACTGTTCAATTATTAAAGGACTGACCGTAAATCACCTGCAGAACAATCACTATCCAATTATTAAAGGACTGACCGTAAATCACCTGCAGAACAATCACTATCCAATTATTAAAGGACTGACCGTAAATCACCTACAGAACAATCACTGTCCAATTATTAAAGGACTGACCGTAAATCACCTACAGAACAATCACTGTCCAATTATTAAATCACTGACCGTAAATCACCTACAGAACAATCACTGTACTATTATTAAAGGACTGACCGTAAATCACCTACAGAACAATCACTGTCCAATTATTAAATCACTGACCGTAAATCACCTACAGAACAATCACTGTCCAATTATTAAAGGACTGACCGTAAATCACCTACAGAACAATCACTGTCCAATTATTAAAGGACTGACCGTAAATCACCTACAGAACAATCACTGTCCAATTATTAAATCAATGACCGTAAATCACCTACAGAACAATCACTGTCCAATTATTAAAGGACTGACCGTAAATCACCTACAGAACAATCACTGTCCAATTATTAAAGGACTGACCGTAAATCACCTACAGAACAATCACTGTCCAATTATTAAAGGAATGACCGTAAATCACCTACAGAACAATCACTATCCAATTATTAAAGGACTGACCTTAAATCACCTACAGAACAATCACTGTCCAATTATTAAAGGACTGACCATAAATCACCTACAGAACAATCACTGTCCAATTATTAAAGGACTGACCGTAAATCACCTACAGAACAATCACTGTTCAATTATTAAAGGACTGACCGTAAATCACCTGCAGAACAATCACTATCCAATAATTAAAGGACTGACCGTAAATCACCTGCAGAACAATCACTATCCAATTATTAAAGGACTCACCGTAAATCACCTACAGAACAATCACTGTCCAATTATTAAAGGACTGACCGTAAATCACCTACAGAACAATCACTGTCCAATTATTAAAGGACTGACAGTAAATCACCTAAAGAACAATCACTGTCCAATTATTAAAGGACTGACCGTAAATCACCTACAGAACAATCACTGACCAATTATTAAAGGACTGACCGTAAATCACCTACAGAACAATCACTGTCCAATTATTAAAGGACTGACCGTAAATCACCTACAGAACAATCACTGTCCAATTATTAAAGGACTGACCGTAAATCACCTACAGAACAATCACTGTCCAATTATTAAAGGACTGACCGTAAATCACCTACAGAACAATCACTATCCAATTATTAAAGGACTGACCGTAAATCACCTACAGAACAATCACTGTCCAATTATTAAAGGACTGACCGTAAATCACCTAAAGAACAATCACTGTCCAATTATTAAAAGACTGACCGTAAATCACCTACAGAACAATCACTGTCCAATTATTAAAGGACTGACCGTAAATCACCTACAGAACAATCACTGTCCAATTATTAAAGGACTGACCGTAAATCACCTACAGAACAATCACTATCCAATTATTAAAGGACTGACCGTAAATCACCTACAGAACAATCACTGTCCAATTATTAAAGGACTGACTGTAAATCACCTACAGAACAATCACTGTCCAATTACTAAAGGACTGACCGTAAATCACCTACAGAACAATCACTGTCCAATTATTAAAGGACTGACCGTAAATCACCTACAGAACAATCACTGTCCAATTATTAAAGGATTGACTGTAAATCACCTACAGAACAATCACTGTCAATTATTAAAGGACTGACCGTAAATCACCTACAGAACAATCACTGTCCAATTATTAAAGGACTGACCGTAAATCACCTACAGAACAATCACTGTTCAATTATTAAAGGACTGACCGTAAATCACCTGCAGAACAATCACTATCCAATTATTAAAGGACTGACCGTAAATCACCTGCAGAACAATCACTATCCAATTATTAAAGGACTGACCGTAAATCACCTACAGAACAATCACTGTCCAATTATTAAAGGACTGACCGTAAATCACCTACAGAACAATCACTGTCCAATTATTAAAGGACTGACCGTAAATCACCTACAGAACAATCACTGTCCAATTATTAAAGGACTGACTGTAAATCACCTACAGAACAATCACTGTCCAATTACTAAAGGACTGACCGTAAATCACCTACAGAACAATCACTGTCCAATTATTAAAGGACTGACCGTAAATCACCTACAGAACAATCACTATCCAATTATTAAAGGACTGACCGTAAATCACCTACAGAACAATCACTGTCCAATTATTAAAGGACTGACTGTAAATCACCTACAGAACAATCACTGTCCAATTACTAAAGGACTGACCGTAAATCACCTACAGAACAATCACTGTCCAATTATTAAAGGACTGACCGTAAATCACCTACAGAACAATCACTGTCCAATTATTAAAGGATTGACTGTAAATCACCTACAGAACAATCACTGTCAATTATTAAAGGACTGACCGTAAATCACCTACAGAACAATCACTGTCCAATTATTAAAGGACTGACCGTAAATCACCTACAGAACAATCACTGTCCAATTATTAAAGGACTGACCGTAAATCACCTAAAGAACAATCACTGTCCAATTATTAAAAGACTGACCGTAAATCACCTACAGAACAATCACTGTCCAATTATTAAAGGACTGACCGTAAATCACCTACAGAACAATCACTGTCCAATTATTAAAGGACTGACCGTAAATCACCTACAGAACAATCACTATCCAATTATTAAAGGACTGACCGTAAATCACCTACAGAACAATCACTGTCCAATTATTAAAGGACTGACTGTAAATCACCTACAGAACAATCACTGTCCAATTACTAAAGGACTGACCGTAAATCACCTACAGAACAATCACTGTCCAATTATTAAAGGACTGACCGTAAATCACCTACAGAACAATCACTGTCCAATTATTAAAGGATTGACTGTAAATCACCTACAGAACAATCACTGTCAATTATTAAAGGACTGACCGTAAATCACCTACAGAACAATCACTGTCCAATTATTAAAGGACTGACCGTAAATCACCTACAGAACAATCACTGTTCAATTATTAAAGGACTGACCGTAAATCACCTGCAGAACAATCACTATCCAATTATTAAAGGACTGACCGTAAATCACCTGCAGAACAATCACTATCCAATTATTAAAGGACTGACCGTAAATCACCTACAGAACAATCACTGTCCAATTATTAAAGGACTGACCGTAAATCACCTACAGAACAATCACTGTCCAATTATTAAAGGACTGACCGTAAATCACCTAAAGAACAATCACTGTCCAATTATTAAAGGACTGACCGTAAATCACCTACAGAACAATCACTGTCCAATTATTAAAGGACTGACCGTAAATCACCTACAGAACAATCACTGTCCAATTATTAAAGGACTGACCGTAAATCACCTATAGAACAATCACTATCCAATTATTAAAGGACTGACCGTAAATCACCTACAGAACAATCACTGTCCAATTATTAAAGGAATGACCGTAAATCACCTACAGAACAATCACTATCCAATTATTAAAGGACTGACCATAAATCACCTACAGAACAATCACTATCCAATTATTAAAGGACTGACCGAAAATCACCTACAGAACAATCACTGTCAATTATTAAAGGACTGACCGTAAATCACCTACAGAACAATCACTATCCTATTATTAAAGGACTGACCGTAAAGCACCTACAGAACAATCACCGTCCAATTATTAAAAGACTGACCGTAAATCACCTACAGAACAATCACTGTCCAATTATTAAAGGACTGACCGAAAATCACCTACAGAACAATCACTGTCAATTATTAAAGGACTGACCGTAAATCACCTACAGAACAATCACTATCCAATTATTAAAGGACTGACCGTAAATCACCTACAGAACAATCACTGTCCAATTATTAAAGGACTGACTGTAAATCACCTACAGAACAATCACTGTCCAATTACTAAAGGACTGACCGTAAATCACCTACAGAACAATCACTGTCCAATTATTAAAGGACTGACCGTAAATCACCTACAGAACAATCACTGTCCAATTATAAAAGGACTGACTGTAAATCACCTACAGAACAATCACTGTCAATTATTAAAGGACTGACCGTAAATCACCTACAGAACAATCACTATCCAATTATTAAAGGACTGACCGTAAATCACCTACAGAACAATCACTATCCAATTATTAAAGGACTGACCGTAAATCACCTACAGAACAATCACTGTCAATTATTAAAGGACTGACCGTAAATCACAGACAGAACAATCACTGTCCAATTATTAAAGGACTGACCGTAAATCACCTACAGAACAATCACTGTCCAATTATTAAATGACTGACCGTAAATCACCTACAGAACAATCACTGTCCAATTATTAAAGGACTGACCGTAAATCACCTACAGGACAATCACTGTCCAATTATTAAAGGCCTGACCGTAAATCACCGACAGAACAATCACTGTCCAATTATTAAAGGACTGACCATAAATCACAGACAGAACAATCACTGTCCAATTATTAAAGGACTGACCGTAAATCACCTACAGAACAATCACTATCCAATTATTAAAGGACTGACCGTAAATCACCTACAGAACAATCACTGTCCAATTATTAAAGGACTGACCGTAAATCACCTACAGAACAATCACTATCCTATTATTAAAGGACTGACAGTAAATCACCTACAGAACAATCACTGTCCAATTATTAAAGGACTGACCGAAAATCACCTACAGAACAATCACCGTCCAATTATTAAAGGACTGACCGTAAATCACCTACAGAACAATCATTATCCAATTATTAAAGGACTGACCGTAAATCACCTACAGAACAATCACTGTCCAATTATTAAAGGACTGACCGTAAATCACCTACAGAACAATCATAATCCAATTATTAAAGGACTGACCGTAAATCACCTACAGAACAATCACTGTCCAATTATTAAAGGACTGACCGAAAATCACCTACAGAACAATCACCGTCCAATTATTAAAGGACTGACCGTAAATCACCTACAGAACAATCATTATCCAATTATTAAAGGACTGACCGTAAATCACCTACAGAACAATCACTATCCTATTATTAAAGGACTGACAGTAAATCACCTACAGAACAATCACTGTCCAATTATTAAAGGACTGACCGGAAATCACCTACAGAACAATCACCGTCCAATTATTAAAGGACTGACCGTAAATCACCTACAGAACAATCATTATCCAATTATTAAAGGACTGACCGTAAATCACCTACAGAACAATCACTGTCCAATTATTAAAGGACTGACCGTAAATCACCTACAGAACAATCACTGTCCAATTATTAAAGGACTGACCGTAAATCACCTACAGAACAATCACTATCCAATTATTAAAGGACTGACCGTAAATCACCTACAGAACAATCACTGTCCAATTATTAAAGGACTGACCGTAAATCACCTACAGAACAATCACTGTCCAATTATTAAAGGACTGACCGTAAATCACCTACAGAACAATCACTGTCCAATTATTGAAGGACTGACCGTAAATCACCTACAGAACAATCACTATCCAATTATTAAAGGACTGACCGTAAATCACCTACAGAACAATCACTGTCCAATTATTAAAGGACTGACCGTAAATCACCTACAGAACAATCACTATCCAATTATTAAAGGACTGACCGTAAATCACCTACAGAACAATCACTGTCCAATTATTAAAGGACTGACCGTAAATCACCTACAGAACAATCACTATCCAATTATTAAAGGACTGACCTTAAATCACCTACAGAACAATCACTGTCCAATTATTAAAGGACTGACCATAAATCACCTACAGAACAATCACTGTCCAATTATTAAAGGACTGACCGTAAATCACCTACAGAACAATCACTGTTCAATTATTAAAGGACTGACCGTAAATCACCTGCAGAACAATCACTATCCAATTATTAAAGGACTGACCGTAAATCACCTGCAGAACAATCACTATCCAATTATTAAAGGACTGACCGTAAATCACCTACAGAACAATCACTGTCCAATTATTAAAGGACTGACCGTAAATCACCTACAGAACAATCACTGTCCAATTATTAAAGGACTGACCGTAAATCACCTAAAGAACAATCACTGTCCAATTATTAAAGGACTGACCGTAAATCACCTACAGAACAATCACTGTCCAATTATTAAAGGACTGACCGTAAATCACCTACAGAACAATCACTGTCCAATTATTAAAGGACTGACCGTAAATCACCTACAGAACAATCACTGTCCAATTATTAAAGGACTGACCGTAAATCACCTACAGAACAATCACTATCCAATTATTAAAGGACTGACCGTAAATCACCTACAGAACAATCACTGTCCAATTATTAAAGGACTGACTGTAAATCACCTACAGAACAATCACTGTCCAATTATTAAAGGACTGACCGTAAATCACCTACAGAACAATCACTGTCCAATTATTAAAGGACTGACCGTAAATCACCTACAGAACAATCACTATCCAATTATTAAAGGACTGACCGTAAATCACCTACAGAACAATCACTGTCCAATTATTAAAGGACTGACTGTAAATCACCTACAGAACAATCACTGTCCAATTACTAAAGGACTGACCGTAAATCACCTACAGAACAATCACTGTCCAATTATTAAAGGACTGACCGTAAATCACCTACAGAACAATCACTGTCCAATTATTAAAGGACTGACTGTAAATCACCTACAGAACAATCACTGTCAATTATTAAAGGACTGACCGTAAATCACCTACAGAACAATCACTATCCAATTATTAAAGGACTGACCGTAAATCACCTACAGAACAATCACTATCCAATTATTAAAGGACTGACCGTAAATCACCTACAGAACAATCACTGTCAATTATTAAAGGACTGACCGTAAATCACAGACAGAACAATCACTGTCCAATTATTAAAGGACTGACCGTAAATCACCTACAGAACAATCACTGTCCAATTATTAAATGACTGACCGTAAATCACCTACAGAACAATCACTGTCCAATTATTAAAGGACTGACCGTAAATCACCTACAGAACAATCACTGTCCAATTATTAAAGGCCTGACCGTAAATCACCGACAGAACAATCACTGTCCAATTATTAAAGGACTGACCGTAAATCACCTACAGAACAATCACTGTCCAATTATTAAAGGACTGACCGTAAATCACCTACAGAACAATCACTATCCAATTATTAAAGGACTGACCGTAAATCACCTACAGAACAATCACTGTCCAATTATTAAAGGACTGACCGTAAATCACCTACAGAACAATCACTATCCTATTATTAAAGGACTGACAGTAAATCACCTACAGAACAATCACTGTCCAATTATTAAAGGACTGACCGAAAATCACCGACAGAACAATCACCGTCCAATTATTAAAGGACTGACCGTAAATCACCTACAGAACAATCATTATCCAATTATTAAAGGACTGACCGTAAATCACCTACAGAACAATCACTGTCCAATTATTAAAGGACTGACCGTAAATCACCTACAGAACAATCATAATCCAATTATTAAAGGACTGACCGTAAATCACCTACAGAACAATCACTGTCCAATTATTAAAGGACTGACCGAAAATCACCTACAGAACAATCACCGTCCAATTATTAAAGGACTGACCGTAAATCACCTACAGAACAATCATTATCCAATTATTAAAGGACTGACCGTAAATCACCTACAGAACAATCACTATCCTATTATTAAAGGACTGACAGTAAATCACCTACAGAACAATCACTGTCCAATTATTAAAGGACTGACCGAAAATCACCTACAGAACAATCACTGTCCAATTATTAAAGGACTGACCGTAAATCACCTACAGAACAATCATTATCCAATTATTAAAGGACTGACCGTAAATCACCTACAGAACAATCACTGTCCAATTATTAAAGGACTGACCGTAAATCACCTACAGAACAATCACTGTCCAATTATTAAAGGACTGACCGTAAATCACCAACAGAACAATCACTATCCAATTATTAAAGGACTGACCGTAAATCACCTACAGAACAATCACTGTCCAATTATTAAAGGACTGACCGTAAATCACCTACAGAACAATCACTGTCCAATTATTGAAGGACTGACCGTAAATCACCTACAGAACAATCACTATCCAATTATTAAAGGACTGACCGTAAATCACCTACAGAACAATCACTGTCCAATTATTAAAGGACTGACCGTAAATCACCTACAGAACAATCACTATCCAATTATTAAAGGACTGTCCGTAAATCACCTACAGAACAATCACTGTCCAATTATTAAAGGACTGACCGTAAATCACCTACAGAACAATCACTATCCAATTATTAAAGGACTGACCTTAAATCACCTACAGAACAATCACTGTCCAATTATTAAAGGACTGACCATAAATCACCTACAGAACAATCACTGTCCAATTATTAAAGGACTGACCGTAAATCACCTACAGAACAATCACTGTTCAATTATTAAAGGACTGACCGTAAATCACCTGCAGAACAATCACTATCCAATTATTAAAGGACTGACCGTAAATCACCTGCAGAACAATCACTATCCAATTATTAAAGGACTGACCGTAAATCACCTGCATAACAATCACTGTCCAATTATTAAAGGACTGACCGTAAATCACCTACAGAACAATCACTGTCCAATTATTAAAGGACTGACCGTAAATCACCTAAAGAACAATCACTGTCCAATTATTAAAGGACTGACCGTAAATCACCTACAGAACAATCACTGTCCAATTATTAAAGGACTGACCGTAAATCACCTACAGAACAATCACTGTCCAATTATTAAAGGACTGACCGTAAATGACCTACAGAACAATCACTATCCAATTATTAAAGGACTGACCGTAAATCACCTACAGAACAATCACTGTCCAATTATTAAAGGACTGACCGTAAATCACCTACAGAACAATCACTGTCCAATTATTAAAGGACTGACCGTAAATCACCTACAGAACAATCACTGTCCAATTATTGAAGGACTGACCGTAAATCACCTACAGAACAATCACTATCCAATTATTAAAGGACTGACCGTAAATCACCTACAGAACAATCACTGTCCAATTATTAAAGGACTGACTGTAAATCACCGACAGAACAATCACTGTCCAATTACTAAAGGACTGACCGTAAATCACCTACAGAACAATCACTGTCCAATTATTAAAGGACTGACTGTAAATCACCTACAGAACAATCACTGTCAATTATTAAAGGACTGACCGTAAATCACCTACAGAACAATCACTGTCCAATTATTAAAGGACTGACCATAAATCACAGACAGAACAATCACTGTCCAATTATTAAAGGACTGACCGTAAATCACCTACAGAACAATCACTATCCAATTATTAAAGGACTGACCATAAATCACCTACAGAACAATCACTATCCAATTATTAAAGGACTGACCGAAAATCACCTACAGAACAATCACTATCAATTATTAAAGGACTGACCGTAAATCACCTACAGAACAATCACTATCCTATTATTAAAGGACTGACCGTAAAGCACCTACAGAACAATCACCGTCCAATTATTAAAAGACTGACCGTAAATCACCTACAGAACAATCAATGTCCAATTATTAAAGGACTGACCGAAAATCACCTACAGAACAATCACTGTCAATTATTAAAGGACTGACCGTAAATCACCTACAGAACAATCACTATCCTATTATTAAAGGACTGACCGTAAATCACCTACAGAACAATCACCGTCCAATTATTAAAAGACTGACTGTAAATCACCTACAGAACAATCACTGTCCAATTATTAAAGGACTGACCGAAAATCACCTACAGAACAATCACCGTCCAATTATTAAAGGACTGACCGTAAATCACCTACAGAACAATCACTGTCAATTATTAAAGGACTGACCGTAAATCACCTACAGAACAATCACTGTCCAATTATTAAAGGACTGACCGTAAATCACCTACAGAACAATCACTGTCCAATTATTAAAGGACTGACCGTAAATCACCTACAGAACAATCACTGTCCAATTATTAAAGGACTGACCGTAAATCACCTACAGAACAATCACTGTCCAATTATTAAATCACTGACCGTAAATCACCTACAGAACAATCACTGTACTATTATTAAAGGACTGACCGTAAATCACCTACAGAACAATCACTGTCCAATTATTACATCACTGACCGTAAATCACCTACAGAACAATCACTGTCCAATTATTAAAGGACTGACCGTAAATCACCTACAGAACAATCACTGTCCAATTATTAAAGGACTGACCGTAAATCACCTACAGAACAATCACTGTCCAATTATTAAATCACTGACCGTAAATCACCTACAGAACAATCACTGTCCAATTATTAAAGGACTGACCGTAAATCACCTACAGAACAATCACTGTCCAATTATTAAAGCACTGACCGTAAATCACCTACAGAACAATCACTGTCCAATTATTAAAGGACTGACCGTAAATCACCTACAGAACAATCACTATCCAATTATTAAAGGACTGACCTTAAATCACCTACAGAACAATCACTGTCCAATTATTAAAGGACTGACCATAAATCACCTACAGAACAATCACTGTCCAATTATTAAAGGACTGACCGTAAATCACCTACAGAACAATCACTGTTCAATTATTAAAGGACTGACCGTAAATCACCTGCAGAACAATCACTATCCAATTATTAAAGGACTGACCGTAAATCACCTGCAGAACAATCACTATCCAATTATTAAAGGACTGACCGTAAATCACCTACAGAACAATCACTGTCCAATTATTAAAGGACTGACCGTAAATCACCTAAAGAACAATCACTGTCCAATTATTAAAGGACTGACCGTCAATCACCTACAGAACAATCACTGTCCAATTATTAAAGGACTGACCGTAAATCACCTACAGAACAATCACTATCCAATTATTAAAGGACTGACCGTAAATCACCTACAGAACAATCACTGTCCAATTATTAAAGGACTGACCGTAAATCACCTAAAGAACAATCACTGTCCAATTATTAAAGGACTGACCGTAAATCACCTACAGAACAATCACTGTCCAATTATTAAAGGACTGACCGTAAATCACCTACAGAACAATCACTGTCCAATTATTAAAGGACTGACCGTAAATCACCTACAGAACAATCACTATCCAATTATTAAAGGACTGACCGTAAATCACCTACAGAACAATCACTGTCCAATTATTAAAGGACTGACTGTAAATCACCTACAGAACAATCACTGTCCAATTATTAAAGGACTGACCGTAAATCACCTACAGAACAATCACTGTCCAATTATTAAAGGACTGACCGTAAATCACCTACAGAACAATCACTGTACAATTATTAAAGGACTGACCGTAAATCACCTACAGAACAATCACTGTCCAATTACTAATGGACTGACCGTAAATCACCTACAGAACAATCACTGTCCAATTACTAATGGACTGACCGTAAATCACCTACAGAACAGTCACTGTCCAATTATTAAAGGACTGACCGTAAATCACCTACAGAACAATCACTGTCCAATTATTAAAGGACTGACTGTAAATCACCTACAGAACAATCACTGTCAATTATTAAAAGACTGACCGTAAATCACCTACAGAACAATCACTGTCCAATTATTAAAGGACTGACCATAAATCACAGACAGAACAATCACTGTCCAATTATTAAAGGACTGACCGAAAATCACCTACAGAACAATCACTATCCAATTATTAAAGGACTGACCATAAATCACCTACAGAACAATCACTATCCAATTATTAAAGGACTGACCGAAAATCACCTACAGAACAATCACTGTCAATTATTAAAGGACTGACCGTAAATCACCTACAGAACAATCACTATCCTATTATTAAAGGACTGACCGTAAAGCACCTACAGAACAATCACCGTCCAATTATTAAAAGACTGACCGTAAATCACCTACAGAACAATCACTGTCCAATTATTAAAGGACTGACCGAAAATCACCTACAGAACAATCACTGTCAATTATTAAAGGACTGACCGTAAATCACCTACAGAACAATCACTATCCTATTATTAAAGGACTGACGGTAAATCACCTACAGAACAATCACCGTCCAATTATTAAAAGACTGACCGTAAATCACCTACAGAACAATCACTGTCCAATTATTAAAGGACTGACCGAAAATCACCTACAGAACAATCACCGTCCAATTATTAAAGGACTGACCGTAAATCACCTACAGAACAATCACTGTCAATTATTAAAGGACTGACCGTAAATCACCGACAGAACAATCATTATCCAATTATTAAAGGACTGACCGTAAATCACCTACAGAACAATCACTGTTCAATTATTAAAGGACTGACCGTAAATCACCTGCAGAACAATCACTATCCAATTATTAAAGGACTGACCGTAAATCACCTACAGAACAATCACTGTCCAATTATTAAAGGACTGACTGTAAATCACCTACAGAACAATCACTGTCAATTATTAAAAGACTGACCGTAAATCACCTACAGAACAATCACTGTCCAATTATTAAAGGACTGACCATAAATCACAGACAGAACAATCACTGTCCAATTATTAAAGGACTGACCGAAAATCACCTACAGAACAATCACTATCCAATTATTAAAGGACTGACCATAAATCACCTACAGAACAATCACTATCCAATTATTAAAGGACTGACCGAAAATCACCTGCAGAACAATCACTGTCAATTATTAAAGGACTGACCGTAAATCACCTACAGAACAATCACTATCCTATTATTAAAGGACTGACCGTAAAGCACCTACAGAACAATCACCGTCCAATTATTAAAAGACTGACCGTAAATCACCTACAGAACAATCACTGTCCAATTATTAAAGGACTGACCGAAAATCACCTACAGAACAATCACTGTCAATTATTAAAGGACTGACCGTAAATCACCTACAGAACAATCACTATCCTATTATTAAAGGACTGACGGTAAATCACCTACAGAACAATCACCGTCCAATTATTAAAAGACTGACCGTAAATCACCTACAGAACAATCACTGTCCAATTATTAAAGGACTGACCGAAAATCACCTACAGAACAATCACCGTCCAATTATTAAAGGACTGACCGTAAATCACCTACAGAACAATCACTGTCAATTATTAAAGGACTGACCGTAAATCACCGACAGAACAATCATTATCCAATTATTAAAGGACTGACCGTAAATCACCTACAGAACAATCACTGTTCAATTATTAAAGGACTGACCGTAAATCACCTGCAGAACAATCACTATCCAATTATTAAAGGACTGACCGTAAATCACCTGCAGAACAATCACTATCCAATTATTAAAGGACTGACCGTAAATCACCTACAGAACAATCACTGTCCAATTATTAAAGGACTGACCGTAAATCACCTACAGAACAATCACTGTCCAATTATTAAAGGATTGACCGTAAATCACCTAAAGAACAATCACTGTCCAATTATTAAAGGACTGACCGTAAATCACCTACAGAACAATCACTGTCCAATTATTAAAGGACTGACCGTAAATCACCTACAGAACAATCACTGTCCAATTATTAAAGGACTGACCGTAAATCACCTACAGAACAATCACTATCCAATTATTAAAGGACTGACCGTAAATCACCTACAGAACAATCACTGTCCAATTATTAAAGGACTGACCGTAAATCACCTACAGAACAATCACTGTCCAATTATTAAAGGACTGACCGTAAATCACCTACAGAACAATCACTGTCCAATTATTAAAGGACTGACCGTAAATCACCTACAGAACAATCACTATCCAATTATTAAAGGACTGACCGTAAATCACCTACAGAACAATCACTGTCCAATTATTAAAGGACTGACCGTAAATCACCTAAAGAAAAATCACTGTCCAATTATCAAAGGACTGACCGTAAATCACCTACAGAACAATCACTGTCCAATTATTAAAGGACTGACCGTAAATCACCTACAGAACAATCACTGTCCAATTATTAAAGGACTGACCGTAAATCACCTACAGAACAATCACTGTCCAATTATTAAAGGACTGACCGTAAATCACCTACAGAACAATCACTATCCAATTATTAAAGGACTGACCGTAAATCACCTACAGAACAATCACTGTCCAATTATTAAAGGACTGACTGTAAATCACCTACAGAACAATCACTGTCCAATTATTAAAGGACTGACCGTAAATCACCTACAGAACAATCACTGTCCAATTATTAAAGGACTGACCGTAAATCACCTACAGAACAATCACTGTACAATTATTAAAGGACTGACCGTAAATCACCTACAGAACAATCACTGTCCAATTACTAATGGACTGACCGTAAATCACCTACAGAACAATCACTGTCCAATTACTAATGGACTGACCGTAAATCACCTACAGAACAGTCACTGTCCAATTATTAAAGGACTGACCGTAAATCACCTACAGAACAATCACTGTCCAATTATTAAAGGACTGACTGTAAATCACCTACAGAACAATCACTGTCAATTATTAAAAGACTGACCGTAAATCACCTACAGAACAATCACTGTCCAATTATTAAAGGACTGACCATAAATCACAGACAGAACAATCACTGTCCAATTATTAAAGGACTGACCGAAAATCACCTACAGAACAATCACTATCCAATTATTAAAGGACTGACCATAAATCACCTACAGAACAATCACTATCCAATTATTAAAGGACTGACCGAAAATCACCTACAGAACAATCACTGTCAATTATTAAAGGACTGACCGTAAATCACCTACAGAACAATCACTATCCTATTATTAAAGGACTGACCGTAAAGCACCTACAGAACAATCACCGTCCAATTATTAAAAGACTGACCGTAAATCACCTACAGAACAATCACTGTCCAATTATTAAAGGACTGACCGAAAATCACCTACAGAACAATCACTGTCAATTATTAAAGGACTGACCGTAAATCACCTACAGAACAATCACTATCCTATTATTAAAGGACTGACGGTAAATCACCTACAGAACAATCACCGTCCAATTATTAAAAGACTGACCGTAAATCACCTACAGAACAATCACTGTCCAATTATTAAAGGACTGACCGAAAATCACCTACAGAACAATCACCGTCCAATTATTAAAGGACTGACCGTAAATCACCTACAGAACAATCACTGTCAATTATTAAAGGACTGACCGTAAATCACCGACAGAACAATCATTATCCAATTATTAAAGGACTGACCGTAAATCACCTACAGAACAATCACTGTTCAATTATTAAAGGACTGACCGTAAATCACCTGCAGAACAATCACTATCCAATTATTAAAGGACTGACCGTAAATCACCTACAGAACAATCACTGTCCAATTATTAAAGGACTGACTGTAAATCACCTACAGAACAATCACTGTCAATTATTAAAAGACTGACCGTAAATCACCTACAGAACAATCACTGTCCAATTATTAAAGGACTGACCATAAATCACAGACAGAACAATCACTGTCCAATTATTAAAGGACTGACCGAAAATCACCTACAGAACAATCACTATCCAATTATTAAAGGACTGACCATAAATCACCTACAGAACAATCACTATCCAATTATTAAAGGACTGACCGAAAATCACCTGCAGAACAATCACTGTCAATTATTAAAGGACTGACCGTAAATCACCTACAGAACAATCACTATCCTATTATTAAAGGACTGACCGTAAAGCACCTACAGAACAATCACCGTCCAATTATTAAAAGACTGACCGTAAATCACCTACAGAACAATCACTGTCCAATTATTAAAGGACTGACCGAAAATCACCTACAGAACAATCACTGTCAATTATTAAAGGACTGACCGTAAATCACCTACAGAACAATCACTATCCTATTATTAAAGGACTGACGGTAAATCACCTACAGAACAATCACCGTCCAATTATTAAAAGACTGACCGTAAATCACCTACAGAACAATCACTGTCCAATTATTAAAGGACTGACCGAAAATCACCTACAGAACAATCACCGTCCAATTATTAAAGGACTGACCGTAAATCACCTACAGAACAATCACTGTCAATTATTAAAGGACTGACCGTAAATCACCGACAGAACAATCATTATCCAATTATTAAAGGACTGACCGTAAATCACCTACAGAACAATCACTGTTCAATTATTAAAGGACTGACCGTAAATCACCTGCAGAACAATCACTATCCAATTATTAAAGGACTGACCGTAAATCACCTGCAGAACAATCACTATCCAATTATTAAAGGACTGACCGTAAATCACCTACAGAACAATCACTGTCCAATTATTAAAGGACTGACCGTAAATCACCTACAGAACAATCACTGTCCAATTATTAAAGGATTGACCGTAAATCACCTAAAGAACAATCACTGTCCAATTATTAAAGGACTGACCGTAAATCACCTACAGAACAATCACTGTCCAATTATTAAAGGACTGACCGTAAATCACCTACAGAACAATCACTGTCCAATTATTAAAGGACTGACCGTAAATCACCTACAGAACAATCACTATCCAATTATTAAAGGACTGACCGTAAATCACCTACAGAACAATCACTGTCCAATTATTAAAGGACTGACCGTAAATCACCTACAGAACAATCACTGTCCAATTATTAAAGGACTGACCGTAAATCACCTACAGAACAATCACTGTCCAATTATTAAAGGACTGACCGTAAATCACCTACAGAACAATCACTATCCAATTATTAAAGGACTGACCGTAAATCACCTACAGAACAATCACTGTCCAATTATTAAAGGACTGACCGTAAATCACCTAAAGAAAAATCACTGTCCAATTATCAAAGGACTGACCGTAAATCACCTACAGAACAATCACTGTCCAATTATTAAAGGACTGACCGTAAATCACCTACAGAACAATCACTGTCCAATTATTAAAGGACTGACCGTAAATCACCTACAGAACAATCACTATCCAATTATTAAAGGACTGACCGTAAATCACCTACAGAACAATCACTGTCCAATTATTAAAGGACTGACTGTAAATCACCTACAGAACAATCACTGTCCAATTACTAATGGACTGACCGTAAATCACCTATAGAACAGTCACTGTCCAATTATTAAAGGACTGACCGTAAATCACCTACAGAACAATCACTGTCCAATTATTAAAGGACTGACTGTAAATCACCTACAGAACAATCACTGTCAATTATTAAAAGACTGACCGTAAATCACCTACAGAACAATCACTGTCCAATTATTAAAGGACTGACCATAAATCACAGACAGAACAATCACTGTCCAATTATTAAAGGACTGACCGAAAATCACCTACAGAACAATCACTATCCAATTATTAAAGGACTGACCATAAATCACCTACAGAACAATCACTATCCAATTATTAAAGGACTGACCGTAAAGCACCTACAGAACAATTACCGTCCAATTATTAAAAGACTGACCGTAAATCACCTACAGAACAATCACTGTCCAATTATTAAAGGACTGACCGACAATCACCTACAGAACAATCACTGTCAATTATTAAAGGACTGACCGTAAATCACCTACAGAACAATCACTATCCTATTATTAAAGGACTGACCGTAAATCACCTACAGAACAATCACCGTCCAATTATTAAAAGACTGACCGTAAATCACCTACAGAACAATCACTGTCCAATTATTAAAGGACTGACCGAAAATCACCTACAGAACAATCACCGTCCAATTATTAATGGACTGACCGTAAATCACCTACAGAACAATCACTGTGAATTACTAAAGGACTGACCGTAAATCACCGACAGAACAATCATTATCCAATTATAAAAGGACTGACCGTAAATCACCTACAGAACAATCACTGTACTATTATTAAAGGACTGACCGTAAATCACCTACTGAACAATCACTGTCCAATTATTAAAGGACTGACCGTAAATCACCTACAGAACAATCACTGTCCAATTATTAAATCACTGACCGTAAATCACCTACAGAACAATCACTGTCCAATTATTAAAGGACTGACCGTAAATCACCTACAGAACAATCACTGTCCAATTATTAAAGGACTGACCGTAAATCACCTACAGAACAATCACTGTCCAATTATTAAATCACTGACCGTAAATCACCTACAGAACAATCACTGTCCAATTATTAAAGGACTGACCGTAAATCACCTACAGAACAATCACTGTCCAATTATTAAAGGACTGACCGTAAATCACCTACAGAACAATCACTGTCCAATTATTAAAGGACTGACCGTAAATCACCTACAGAACAATCACTGTCCAATTATTAAATCACTGACCGAAAATCACCTACAGAACAATCACTGTACTATTAATCAAGGACTGACCGTAAATCACCTACAGAACAATCACTGTCCAATTATTAAATCACTGACCGTAAATCACCTACAGAACAATCACTGTCCAATTATTAAAGGACTGACCGTAAATCACCTACAGAACAATCACTGTCCAATTATTAAAGGACTGACCGTAAATCACCTACAGAACAATCACTGTCCAATTATTAAATCACTGACCGTAAATCACCTACAGAACAATCACTGTCCAATTATTAAAGGACTGACCGTAAATCACCTACAGAACAATCACTGTCCAATTATTAAAGGACTGACCGTAAATCACCTACAGAACAATCACTGTCCAATTATTAAAGGACTGACCGTAAATCACCTACAGAACAATCACTATCCAATTATTAAAGGACTGACCTTAAATCACCTATAGAACAATCACTGTCCAATTATTAAAGGGCTGACCATAAATCACCTACAGAACAATCACTGTCCAATTATTAAAGGACTGACCGTAAATCACCTACAGAACAATCACTGTCCAATTATTAAAGGACTGACCGTAAATCACCTACAGAACAATCACTATCCAATTATTAAAGGACTGACCGTAAATCACCTACAGAACAATCACTGTCCAATTATTAAAGGACTGACTGTAAATCACCTACAGAACAATCACTGTCCAATTACTAAAGGACTGACCGTAAATCACCTACAGAACAATCACTGTCCAATTATTAAAGGACTGACCGTAAATCACCTACAGAACAATCACTGTCCAATTATTAAAGGACTGACTGTAAATCACCTACAGAACAATCACTGTCAATTATTAAAGGACTGACCGTAAATCACCTACAGAACAATCACTGTCCAATTATTAAAGGACTGACCATAAATCACAGACAGAACAATCACTGTCCAATTATTAAAGGACTGACCGAAAATCACCTACAGAACAATCACTATCCAATTATTAAAGGACTGACCATAAATCACCTACAGAACAATCACTATCCAATTATTAAAGGACTGACCGAAAATCACCTACAGAACAATCACTGTCAATTATTAAAGGACTGACCGTAAATCACCTACAGAACAATCACTATCCTATTATTAAAGGACTGACCGTAAAGCACCTACAGAACAATCACCGTCCAATTATTAAAAGACTGACCGTAAATCACCTACAGAACAATCACTGTCCAATTATTAAAGAACTGACCGAAAATCACCTACAGAACAATCACTGTCAATTATTAAAGGACTGACCGTAAATCACCTACAGAACAATCACTATCCTATTATTAAAGGACTGACCGTAAATCACCTACAGAACAATCACCGTCCAATTATTAAAAGACTGACCGTAAATCACCTACAGAACAATCACTGTCCAATTATTAAAGGACTGACCGAAAATCACCTACAGAACAATCACCGTCCAATTATTAAAGGACTGACCGTAAATCACCTACAGAACAATCACTGTCAATTATTAAAGGACTGACCGTAAATCACCGACAGAACAATCATTATCCAATTATTAAAGGACTGACCGTAAATCACCTACAGAACAATCACTGTACTATTATTAAAGGACTGACCGTAAATCACCTACAGAACAATCACTGTCCAATTAGTAAAGGACTGACCGTAAATCACCTACAGAACAATCACTGTCCAATTATTAAATCACTGACCGTAAATCACCTACAGAACAATCACTGTCCAATTATTAAAGGACTGACCGTAAATCACCTACAGAACAATCACTGTCCAATTATTAAAGGACTGACCGTAAATCACCTACAGAACAATCACTGTCCAATTATTAAAGGACTGACCGTAAATCACCTACAGAACAATCACTGTCCAATTATTAAATCACTGACCGTAAATCACCTACAGAACAATCACTGTACTATTAATCAAGGACTGACCGTAAATCACCTACAGAACAATCACTGTCCAATTATTAAATCACTGACCGTAAATCACCTACAGAACAATCACTGTCCAATTATTAAAGGACTGACCGTAAATCACCTACAGAACAATCACTGTCCAATTATTAAAGGACTGACCGTAAATCACCTACAGAACAATCACTGTCCAATTATTAAATCACTGACCGTAAATCACCTACAGAACAATCACTGTCCAATTATTAAAGGACTGACCGTAAATCACCTACAGAACAATCACTGTCCAATTATTAAAGGACTGACCGTAAATCACCTACAGAACAATCACTGTCCAATTATTAAAGGACTGACCGTAAATCACCTACAGAACAATCACTATCCAATTATTAAAGGACTGACCTTAAATCACCTACAGAACAATCACTGTCCAATTATTAAAGGACTGACCATAAATCACCTACAGAACAATCACTGTCCAATTATTAAAGGACTGACCGTAAATCACCTACAGAACAATCACTGTTCAATTATTAAAGGACTGACCGTAAATCACCTGCAGAACAATCACTATCCAATTATTAAAGGACTGACCGTAAATCACCTGCAGAACAATCACTATCCAATTATTAAAGGACTGACCATAAATCACCTACAGAACAATCACTGTCCAATTATTAAAGGACTGACCGTAAATCACCTACAGAACAATCACTGTCCAATTATTAAAGGACTGACCGTAAATCACCTAAAGAACAATCACTGTCCAATTATTAAAGGACTGACCGTAAATCACCTACAGAACAATCACTGTCCAATTATTAAAGGACTGACCGTAAATCACCTACAGAACAATCACTATCCAATTATTAAAGGACTGACCGTAAATCACCTACAGAACAATCACTATCCAATTATTAAAGGACTGACCGTAAATCACCTACAGAACAATCACTGTCCAATTATTAAAGGACTGACCGTAAATCACCTACAGAACAATCACTGTCCAATTATTAAAGGACTGACCGTAAATCACCTACAGAACAATCACTGTCCAATTATTAAAGGACTGACCGTAAATCACCTACAGAACAATCACTATCCAATTATTAAAGGACTGACCGTAAATCACCTACAGAACAATCACTGTCCAATTATTAAAGGACTGACTGTAAATCACCTACAGAACAATCACTGTCCAATTACTAAAGGACTGACCGTAAATCACCTACAGAACAATCACTGTCCAATTATTAAAGGACTGACCGTAAATCACCTACAGAACAATCACTGTCCAATTATTAAAGGACTGACTGTAAATCACCTACAGAACAATCACTGTCAATTATTAAAGGACTGACCGTAAATCACCTACAGAACAATCACTGTCCAATTATTAAAGGACAGACCATAAATCACAGACAGAACAATCACTGTCCAATTATTAAAGGACTGACCGTAAATCACCTACAGAACAATCACTATCCAATTATTAAAGGACTGACCATAAATCACCTACAGAACAATCACTATCCAATTATTAAAGGACTGACCGTAAATCACCTACAGAACAATCACTGTCAATTATTAAAGGACTGACCGTAAATCACCTACAGAACAATCACTATCCTATTATTAAAGGACTGACCGTAAAGCACCTACAGAACAATCACCGTCCAATTATTAAAAGACTGACCGTAAATCACCTACAGAACTATCACTGTCCAATTATTAAAGGACTGACCGAAAATCACCTACAGAACAATCACTGTCAATTATTAAAGGACTGACCGTAAATCACCTACAGAACAATCACTATCCTATTATTAAAGGGCTGACCGTAAATCACCTACAGAACAATCACCGTCCAATTATTAAAAGACTGACCGTAAATCACCTACAGAACAATCACTGTCCAATTATTAAAGGACTGACCGAAAATCACCTACAGAACAATCACCGTCCAATTATTAAAGGACTGACCGTAAATCACCTACAGAACAATCACTGTCAATTATTAAAGGACTGACCGTAAATCACCGACAGAACAATCATTATCCAATTATTAAAGGACTGACCGTAAATCACCTACAGAACAATCACTGTACTATTATTAAAGGACTGACCGTAAATCACCTACAGAACAATCACTGTCCAATTATTAAAGGACTGACCGTAAATCACCTACAGAACAATCACTGTCCAATTATTAAAGGACTGACCGTAAATCACCTACAGAACAATCACTGTCCAATTATTAAAGGACTGACCGTAAATCACCTACAGAACAATCACTGTCCAATTATTAAATCACTGACCGTAAATCACCTACAGAACAATCACTGTCCAATTATTAAAGGACTGACCGTAAATCACCTACAGAACAATCACTGTCCAATTATTAAAGGACTGACCGTAAATCACCTACAGAACAATCACTGTCCAATTATTAAAGGACGGACCGTAAATCATCTACAGAACAATTACTATCCAATTATTGAAGGACTGACCGTAAATCACCTACAGAACAATCACTGTCCTATTATTAAAGGACTGACCGTAAATCACCTACAGAACAATCACTGTCCAATTATTAAAGGACGGACCGTAAATCATCGACAGAACAATCACTGTCCAATTATTAAAGGACTGACCGTAAATCACCTACAGAACAATCACTGTCCAATTATTAAAGGACTGACCGTAAATCACCTACAGAACAATCACTGTCCAATTATTAAAGGACGGACCGTAAATCATCTACAGAACAATTACTATCCAATTATTGAAGGACTGACCGTAAATCACCTACAGAACAATCACTGTTCTATTATTAAAGGACGGACCGTAAATCATCTACAGAACAATTACTATCCAATTATTGAAGGACTGACCGTAAATCACCGACAGAACAATCACTGTCCAATTATTAAATGTCTGACCGTAGATCACCTACAGAACAATCACTGTCCAATTATTAAAGGACTGACCGTAAATCACCTACAGAACAATCACTGTCCAATTATTAAAGGACTGACCGTAAATCACCTACAGAACAATCACTGTCCAATTATTAAAGGACACACCGTAAATCACCTACAGAACAATCACTGTCCAATTATTAAAGGACTGACCGTAAATCACCGAAAGAACAATCACTGTCCAATTATTAAAGGACTGACCGTAAATCACCTACAGAACAATCACTGTCCAATTATTAAAGGACTGACCGTAAATCACCTACAGAACAATCACTGTCCAATTATTAAAGGACTGACCGTAAATCACCGACAGAACAATCACTGTCCAATTATTAAAGGACTGACCGTAAATCACCTACAGAACAATCACTGTCCAATTATTAAAGGACTGACCGTAAATCACCTACAGAACAATCACTGTCAATTAATAAAGGACTGACCGTAAATCACCTACAGAACAATCACTGTCAATTATTAAAGGACTGACCGTAAATCACCTACAGAACAATCACTGTCCAATTATTAAAGGACTGACCGTAAATCACCTACAGAACAATCACTGGCCAATTATTAAAGGACTGACCGTAAATCACCTACAGAACAATCACTGTCCAATTATTAAAGGACTGACCGTAAATCACCGACAGAACAATCACTGTCCAATTATTAAAGGACTGACCGTAAATCACCTACAGAACAATCACTGTCCAATTATTAAAGGACTGACCGTAAATCACCTACAGAACAATCACTGTCCAATTATTAAAGGACTGACCGTAAATCACCGACAGAACAATCACTGTCCAATTATTAAAGGACTGACCGTAAATCACCTACAGAACAATCACTGTCCAATTATTAAAGGACTGACCGTAAATCACCTACAGAAAAATCACTATCCAATTATTAAAGGACTGACCATAAATCACCTACAGAACAATCACTGGCCAATTATTAAAGGACTGACCGTAAATCACCTACAGAACAATCACTGTCCAATTATTAAAGGACTGACCGTAAATCACCTACAGAACAATCACTGTCCAATTATTAAAGGACTGACCGTAAATCACCTGCAGAACAATCACTGTCCTATTATTAAAGGACTGACCGTAAATCACCTACAGAACAATCACTGTCCAATTATTAAAGGACTGACCGTAAATCACCTACAGAAAAATCACTATCCAATTATTAAAGGGCTGACCGTAAATCACCGACAGAACAATCACTGTCCAATTATTAAAGGACTGACCGTAAATCACCTACAGAACAATCACTGTCCAATTATTAAAGGACTGACCGTAAATCACCTACAGAATAATCACTGTCCAATTATTAAAGGACTGACCGCAAATCACCTACAGAACAATCACTATCCAATTATTAAAGGACTGACCGTAAATCACCTACAGAACAATCACTGTCCAATTATTAAAGGACTGACCGTAAATCACCGACAGAACAATCTCTGTCCAATTATTAAAGGACTGACCGTAAATCACCGACAGAACAATCACTGTCCAATTATTAAAGGACTGACCGTAAATCACCTACAGAACAATCACTGTCCAATTATTAAAGGACTGACCGTAAATCACCTGCAGAACAATCACTGTCCAATTATTAAAGGACTGACCGTAAATCACCTACAGAACAATCACTGTCCAATTATTAAAGGACTGACCGTAAATCACCTACAGAACAATCACTATCCAATTATTAAAGGACTGACCGTAAATCACCTACAGAACAAATACTGTCCAATTATTAAAGGACTGACCGTAAATCACCTACAGAAAAATCACTATCCAATTATTAAAGGACTGACCGTAATCACCTACAGAACAATCACTGTCCAATTATTAAAGGACTGACCGTAAATCACCTACAGAACAATCACTGGCCATTTATTAAAAGACTGACCGTAAATCACCTACAGAACAATCACTGTCCAATTATTAAAGGACTGACCGTAAATCACCGACAGAACAATCACTGTCCAATTATTAAAGGACTGACCGTAAATCACCTACAGAACAATCACTGTCCAATTATTAAAGGACTGACCGTAAATCACCTACAGAACAATCACTGTCCAATTATTAAAGGACTGACCGTAAATCACCGACAGAACAATCACTGTCCAATTATTAAAGGACTGACCGTAAATCACCTACAGAACAATCACTGTCCAATTATTAAAGGACTGACCGTAAATCACCTACAGAAAAATCACTATCCAATTATTAAAGGACTGACCATAAATCACCTACAGAACAATCACTGGCCAATTATTAAAGGACTGACCGTAAATCACCTACAGAACAATCACTGTCCAATTATTAAAGGACTGACCGTAAATCACCTACAGAACAATCACTGTCCAATTATTAAAGGACTGACCGTAAATCACCTACAGAACAATCACTGTCCAATTATTAAAGGACTGACCGTAAATCACCTGCAGAACAATCACTGTCCTATTATTAAAGGACTGACCGTAAATCACCTACAGAACAATCACTGTCCAATTATTAAAGGACTGACCGTAAATCACCTACAGAAAAAGCACTATCCAATTATTAAAGGGCTGACCGTAAATCACCGACAGAACAATCACTGTCCAATTATTAAAGGACTGACCGTAAATCACCTACAGAACAATCACTGTCCAATTATTAAAGGACTGACCGTAAATCACCTACAGAACAATCACTGTCCAATTATTAAAGGACTGACCGTAAATCACCTACAGAACAATCACTATCCAATTATTAAAGGACTGACCGTAAATCACCTACAGAACAATCACTGTCCAATTATTAAAGGACTGACCGTAAATCACCGACAGAACAATCACTGTCCAATTATTAAAGGACTGACCGTAAATCACCTACAGAACAATCACTGTCCAATTATTAAAGGACTGACCGTAAATCACCTACAGAACAATCACTGTCCAATTATTAAAGGACTGACCGTAAATCACCTGCAGAACAATCACTGTCCAATTATTAAAGGACTGACCGTAAATCACCTACAGAACAATCACTGTCCAATTATTAAAGGACTGAACGTAAATCACCTACAGAACAATCACTATCCAATTATTAAAGGACTGACCGTAAATCACCTACAGAACAATTACTGTCCAATTATTAAAGGACTGACCGTAAATCACCTACAGAAAAATCACTATCCAATTATTAAAGGACTGACCATAAATCACCTACAGAACAATCACTGTCCAATTATTAAAGGACTGACCGTAAATCACCTACAGAAAAATCACTATCCAATTATTAAAGGACTGACCATAAATCACCTACAGAACAATCACTGTCCTATTATTAAAGGACTGACCGTAAATCACCTAGTCAACAATCACTGTCCAATTATTAAAGGACTGACCGTAAATCACCTACAGAAAAATCACTATCCAATTATTAAAGGACTGACCATAAATCACCTACAGAACAATCACTGTCCAATTATTAAAGGACTGACCGTAAATCACCTACAGAAAAATCACTATCCAATTATTAAAGGACTGACCATAAATCACCTACAGAACAATCACTGTCCAATTATTAAAGGACTGACCGTAAATCACCTACAGAACAATCACTGTCCAATTATTAAAGGACTGACCGTAAATCAACGGCAGAACAATCACTGTCCTATTATTAAAGGACTGACCGTAAATCACCTACAGAACAATCACTGTCCAATTATTAAAGGACTGACCCTAAATCACCCACAGAAAAATCACTATCCAATTATTAAAGGACTGACCGTAAATCACCGACAGAACAATCACTGTCCAATTATTAAAGGACTGACCGTAAATCACCTACAGAACAATCACTGTCCAATTATTAAAGGACTGAGCATAAATCACCTACAGAACAATCACTATCCAATTATTAAAGGTGTGACCGTAAATCACCTACAGAACAATCACTGTCCAATTATTAAAGGACTGACCGTAAATCACCTACAGAACAATCACTATCCAATTATTAAAGGACTGACCGTAAATCACCTACAGAACAATCACTGTCAATTATTAAAGGACTGACCGTAAATCACAGACAGAACAATCACTGTCCAATTATTAAAGGACTGACCGTAAATCACCTACAGAACAATCACTGTCCAATTATTAAAGGACTGACCGTAAATCACCTACAGAAAAATCACTATCCAATTATTAAAGGACTGACCGTAAATCACCTACAGAACAATCACTGTCCAATTATTAAAGGACTGACCGAAAATCACCTACAGAACAATCACTGTCCAATTATTAAAGGACTGACCGTAAATCACCGACAGAACAATCACTGTCCAATTATTAAAGGACTGACCCTAAATCACCTACAGAACAATCACTGTCCAATTATTAAAGGACTGACCGTAAATCACCTACAGAACAATCACTGTCCAATTATTAAAGGACTGACCGTAAATCACCTGCAGAACAATCACTGTTCAATTATTAAAGGACTGACCGTAAATCACCGACAGAAAAATCACTATCCAATTATTAAAGGACTGACCATAAATCACCTACAGAACAATCACTGGCCAATTATTAAAGGCCTGACCGTAAATCACCTACAGAACAATCACTGTCCAATTATTAAAGGACTGACCGTAAATCACCGACAGAACAATCACTGTCCAATTATTAAAGGACTGACCGTAAATCACCTACAGAACAATCACTGTCCAATTATTAAAGGACTGACCGTAAATCACCTACAGAACAATCACTGTCCAATTATTAAAGGACTGACCGTAAATCACCTACAGAACAATCACTGTCCAATTATTAAAGGACTGACCGTAAATCACCGACAGAACAATCATTATCCAATTATTAAAGGACTGACCGTAAATCACCTACAGAGCAATCACTGTCCAATTATTAAAGGACTGACCGTAAATCACCTACAGAACAATCACTGTCAATTATTAAAGGACTGACCGTAAATCACCGACAGAACAATCATTATCCAATTATTAAAGGACTGACCGTAAATCACCTACAGAACAATCACTGTCCAATTATTGAAGGACTGACCGTAAATCACCTACAGAACAATCACTGTCCAATTATTAAAGGCCTGACCGTAAATCATCTACAGAACAATTACTATCCAATTATTGAAGGACTGACCGTAAATCACCTACAGAACAATCACTGTCCTATTATTAAAGGACTGACCGTAAATCACCGACAGAACAATCACTGTCTAATTATTAAAGGACTGACCGTAAATCACCCACAGAGCAATCACTATCCAATTATTAAAGGTCTGACCGTAAATCACCGACAGAACAATCATTATCCAATTATTAAAGGACTGACCGTAAATCACCCACAGAGCAATCACTATCCAATTATTAAAGGACAGACCGTAAATCACCCACAGAGCAATCACTATCCAATTATTAAAGGACTGACCGTAAATCACCCACAGAGCAATCACTATCCAATTATTAAAGGTCTGACCGTAAATCACCTACAGAACAATCACTGTCAATTATTAAAGGACTGACCGTAAATCACCTACAGAACAATCACTGTCCAATTATTGAAGGACTGACCGTAAATCACCTACAGAACAATCACTGTCCAGTTATTAAAGGCCTGACCGTAAATCATCTACAGAACAATTACTATCCAATTATTGAAGGACTGACCGTAAATCACCTACAGAACAATCACTGTCCTATTATTAAAGGACTGACCGTAAATCACCGACAGAACAATCACTGTCCAATTATTAAAGGACTGACCGTAAATCACCCACAGAGCAATCACTATCCAATTATTAAAGGTCTGACCGTAAATCACCTACAGAAAAATCACTGTCCAATTATTAAAGGACTGACGGTAAATCACCTACAGAACAATCACTGTCCAATTATTAAAGGACTGACCGTAAATCACCGACAGAACAATCACTGTCCAATTATTAAAGGACTGACCGTAAATCACCGACAGAACAATCACTGTCCAATTATTAAAGGACTGACCGTAAATCACCCACAGAACAATCACTGTCCAATTATTAAAGGACTGACCGTAAATCACCGACAGAACAATCACTGTCCAATTATTAAAGGACTGACCGTAAATCACCTACAGAACAATCACTGTCCAATTATTAAAGGACTAACCGTAAATCACCTACAGAACAATCACTATCCAATTATTAAAGGACTGACCGTAAATCACCTACAGAACAATCACTGTCCAATTATTAAAGGACTGACCGTAAATCACCGACAGAACAATCACTGTCCAATTATTAAAGGACTGACCGTAAATCACCGACAGAACAATCACTGTCCAATTATTAAAGGACTGACCGTAAATCACCTGCAGAACAATCACTATCCAATTATTAAAGGACTGACCGTAAATCACCTACAGAACAATCACAGTCCAATTATTCAAGGTCTGACCGTAAATCACCTACAGAACAATCACTGTCCAATTATTAAAGGACTGACCGTAAATCACCTACAGAACAATCACTGTCAATTATTAAAGGACTGACCGTAAATCACCTACAGAACAATCACTGTCAATTATTGAAGGACTGACCGTAAATCACCTACAGAACAATCACTGTCCAATTATTAAAGGACTGACCGTAAATCACCTTCAGAACAATCACTGACCAATTATTAAAGGACTGACCGTAAATCACCGACAGAACAATCACTGTCCAATTATTAAAGGACTGACCGTAAATCACCTACAGAACAATCACTGTCCAATTATTGAAGGACTGACCGTAAATCACCTACAGAACAATCACTGTCCAATTATTAAAGGCCTGACCGTAAATCATCTACAGAACAATTACTATCCAATTATTGAAGGACTGACCGTAAATCACCTACAGAACAATCACTGTCCAATTATTAAAGGACTGACCGTAAATCACCTACAGAACAATCACTGTCCAATTATTAAAGGACTGACCGTAAATCACCTGCAGAACAATCACTATCCAATTATTAAAGGACTGACCGTAAATCACCTACAGAACAATCACAGTCCAATTATTCAAGGTCTGACCGTAAATCACCTACAGAACAATCACTGTCCAATTATTAAAGGACTGACCGTAAATCACCTACAGAACAATCACTGTCAATTATTAAAGGACTGACCGTAAATCACCTACAGAACAATCACTGTCAATTATTGAAGGACTGACCGTAAATCACCTACAGAACAATCACTGTCCAATTATTAAAGGACTGACCGTAAATCACCTTCAGAACAATCACTGACCAATTATTAAAGGACTGACCGTAAATCACCGACAGAACAATCACTGTCCAATTATTAAAGGACTGACCGTAAATCACCTACAGAACAATCACTGTCCAATTATTGAAGGACTGACCGTAAATCACCTACAGAACAATCACTGTCCAATTATTAAAGGCCTGACCGTAAATCATCTACAGAACAATTACTATCCAATTATTGAAGGACTGACCGTAAATCACCTACAGAACAATCACTGTCCAATTATTAAAGGACTGACCGTAAATCACCTACAGAACAATCACTGTCCTATTATTAAAGGACTGACCGTAAATCACCGACAGAACAATCACTGTCCAATTATTAAAGGACTGACCGTAAATCACCCACAGAGCAATCACTATCCAATTATTAAATGTCTGACCGTAAATCACCGACAGAACAATCATTATCCAATTATTAAAGGACTGACCGTAAATCACCCACAGAGCAATCACTATCCAATTATTAAAGGACTGACCGTAAATCACCCACAGAGCAATCACTATCCAATTATTAAAGGACTGACCGTAAATCACCTACAGAACAATCACTGTCCAATTATTAAAGGACTGATTGTAAATCACCTGCAGAACAATCACTGTCCAATTATTAAAGGACTGACCGTAAATCACCTGCAGAGCAATCACTATCCAATTATTAAAGGTCTGACCGTAAATCACCTACAGAACAATCACTGTCAATTATTAAAGGACTGACCGTAAATCACCGACAGAACAATCATTATCCAATTATTAAAGGACTGACCGTAAATCACCTACAGAACAATCACTGTCCAATTATTGAAGGACTGACCGTAAATCACCTACAGAACAATCACTGTCCAATTATTAAAGGCCTGACCGTAAATCATCTACAGAACAATTACTATCCAATTATTGAAGGACTGACCGTAAATCACCTACAGAACAATCACTGTCCTATTATTAAAGGACTGACCGTAAATCACCGACAGAACAATCACTGTCCAATTATTAAAGGACTGACCGTAAATCACCCACAGAGCAATCACTATCCAATTATTAAAGGTCTGACAGTAAATCACCTACAGAACAATCACTGTCAAATTATTAAAGGACTGAACGTAAATCACCGACAGAACAATCACTGTCCAATTATTAAAGGTCTGACAGTAAATCACCTACAGAACAATCACTGTCAAATTATTAAAGGACTGAACGTAAATCACCTACAGAACAATCACTGTCCTATTATTAAAGGACTGACCGTAAATCACCGACAGAACAATCACTGTCCAATTATTAAAGGACTGACCGTAAATCACCCACAGAGCAATCACTATCCAATTATTAAAGGTCTGACCGTAAATCACCTACAGAACAATCACTGTCCAATTATTAAAGGACTGACGGTAAATCACCTACAGAACAATCACTGTCCAATTATTAAAGGACTGACCGTAAATCACCGACAGAACAATCACTGTCCAATTATTAAAGCACTGACCGTAAATCACCGACAGAACAATCACTGTCCAATTATTAAAGGACTGACCGTAAATCACCCACAGAACAATCACTGTCCAATTATTAAAGGACTGACCGTAAATCACCGACAGAACAATCACTGTCCAATTATTAAAGGACTGACCGTAAATCACCTACAGAACAATCACTGTCCAATTATTAAAGGACTAACCGTAAATCACCTACAGAACAATCACTATCCAATTATTAAAGGACTGACCGTAAATCACCTACAGAACAATCACTGTCCAATTATTAAAGGACTGACCGTAAATCACCGACAGAACAATCACTGTCCAATTATTAAAGGACTGACCGTAAATCACCGACAGAACAATCACTGTCCAATTATTAAAGGACTGACCGTAAATCACCTGCAGAACAATCACTGTCCAATTATTAAAGGACTGACCGTAAATCACCTACAGAACAATCACTGTCCAATTATTAAAGGTCTGACCGTAAATCACCTACAGAACAATCACTGTAATTATTAAAGGCCTGACCGTAAATCACCTACAGAACAATCACTGTCCAATTATTAAAGGACTGACCGTAAATCACCTACAGAACAATCACTGTCAATTATTAAAGGACTGACCGTAAATCACCTACAGAACAATCACTGTCAATTATTGAAGGACTGACCGTAAATCACCTACAGAACAATCACTGTCCAATTATTAAAGGACTGACCGTAAATCACCTTCAGATCAATCACTGACCAATTATTAAAGGACTGACCGTAAATCACCGACAGAACAATCACTGTCCAATTATTAAAGGACTGACCGTAAATCACCTACAGAACAATCACTGTCCAATTATTGAGGGACTGACCGTAAATCACCTACAGAACAATCACTGTCCAATTATTAAAGGCCTGACCGTAAATCATCTACAGAACAATTACTAACCAATTATTGAAGGACTGACCGTAAATCACCTACAGAACAATCACTGTCCTATTATTAAAGGACTGACCGTAAATCACCGACAGAACAATCACTGTCCAATTATTAAAGGACTGACCGTAAATCACCCGCAGAGCAATCACTATCCAATTATTAAACGTCTGACCGTAAATCACCTACAGAACAATCACTGTCCAATTATTAAAGGACTGACCGTAAATCACCCACAGAGCAATCACTATCCAATTATTAAAGGTCTGACAGTAAATCACCTACAGAACAATCACTGTCAAATTATTAAAGGACTGAACGTAAATCACCGACAGAACAATCACTGTCCAATTATTAAAGGACTGACCGTAAATCACCTACAGAACAATCACTGTCCAATTATTAAAGGACTGACCGTAAATCACCTACAGAACAATCACTGGCCAATTATTAAAGGACAGACCGTAAATCACCTACAGAACAATCACTGTCCAATTATTAAAGGACTGACCGTAAATCACCTACAGAACAATCACTGTCCAATTATTAAAGGACTGACCGTAAATCACCTACAGAACAATCACTATCCAATTATTAAAGGACTGACCGTAAATCACCTACAGAACAATCACTGGCCAATTATTAAAGGACAGACCGTAAATCACCTACAGAACAATCACTGTCCAATTATTAAAGGACTGACCGTAAATCACCTACAGAACAATCACTGGCCAATTATTAAAGGACAGACCGTAAATCACCTACAGAGCAATCACTGGCCAATTATTAAAGGACAGTCCGTAAATCACCTACAGAGCAATCACTGTCCAATTATTAAAGGACTGACCGTAAATCACCTACAGAACAATCACTGGCCAATTATTAAAGGACAGACCGTAAATCACCTACAGAACAATCACTGTCCAATTATTAAAGGACTGACCGTAAATCACCTACAGAACAATCACTATCCTATTATTAAAGGACTGACCGTAAATCACCTACAGAACAATCACTGTCCAATTATTGAAGGACTGACCGTAAATCACCGACAGAACAATCACTGTCCAATTATTGAAGGACTGACCGTAAATCACCGACAGAACAATCACTGTCCAATTATTAAAGGACTGACCGTAAATCACCCACAGAACAATCACTGTCCAATTATTAAAGGACTGACCGTAAATCACCGACAGAACAATCACTGTCCAATTATTAAAGGACTGACCGTAAATCACAGACAGAACAATCACTGTCCAATTATTAAAGGACTGACCGTAAATCACCTACAGAACAATCACTATCCAATTATTAAAGGACTGACCGTAAATCACCTGCAGAACAATCACTGTCCAATTATTGAAGGACTGACCGTAAATCACCGACAGAACAATCACTGTCCAATTATTAAAGGACTGACCGTAAATCACCCACAGAACAATCACTGTCCAATTATTAAAGGACTGACCGTAAATCACCGACAGAACAATCACTGTCCAATTATTAAAGGACTGACCGTAAATCACCTACAGAACAATCACTGTCCAATTATTAAAGGTCTGACCGTAAATCACCTACAGAACAATCACTGTAATTATTAAAGGCCTGACCGTAAATCACCTACAGAACAATCACTGTCCAATTATTAAAGGACTAACCGTAAATCACCTACAGAACAATCACTGTCAATTATTAAAGGACTGACCGTAAATCACCTACAGAACAATCACTGTCAATTATTAAAGGACTGACCGTAAATCACCGACAGAACAATCACTGTCCAATTATTAAAGGACTGACCGTAAATCACCTACAGAACAATCACTGTCCAATTATTAAAGGACTGACCGTAAATCACCTACAGAACAATCACTGTCCAATTATTAAAGGACTGACCGTAAATCACCTACAGAACAATCACTGTCCAATTATTAAAGGACTGACCGTAAATCACCTACAGAACAATCACTGTCCAATTATTAAAGGACTGACCGTAAATCACCGACAGAACAATCACTGTCCAATTATTAAAGGACTGACTGTAAATCACCCACAGAGCAATCACTATCCAATTATTAAAGGTCTGACAGTAAATCACCTACAGAACAATCACTGTCAAATTATTAAAGGACTGAACGTAAATCACCGACAGAACAATCACTGTCCAATTATTAAAGGACTGACCGTAAATCACCTACAGAACAATCACTGTCCAATTATTAAAGGACTGACCGTAAATCACCTACAGAACAATCACTGGCCAATTATTAAAGGACTGACCGTAAATCACATACAGAACAATCACAGCCGAATTATTAAAGGACTGACCGTAAATCACCTACAGAACAATCACTATCCAATTATTAAAGGACTGACCGTAAATCACCTACAGAACAATCACTGGCCAATTATTAAAGGACAGACCGTAAATCACCTACAGAACAATCACTGTCCAATTATTAAAGGACTGACCGTAAATCACCTACAGAACAATCACTGGCCAATTATTAAAGGACAGACCGTAAATCACCTACAGAACAATCACTGGCCAATTATTAAAGGACAGACCGTAAATCACCTACAGAGCAATCACTGTCCAATTATTAAAGGACTGACCGTAAATCACCTACAGAACAATCACTGGCCAATTATTAAAGGACAGACCGTAAATCACCGACAGAACAATCACTGTCCAATTATTAAAGGACTGACCGTAAATCACCTACAGAACAATCACTATCCTATTATTAAAGGACTGACCGTAAATCACCTACAGAACAATCACTGTCCAATTATTGAAGGACTGACCGTAAATCACCGACAGAACAATCACTGTCCAATTATTGAAGGACTGACCGTAAATCACCGACAGAACAATCACTGTCCAATTATTAAAGGACTGACCGTAAATCACCCACAGAACAATCACTGTCCAATTATTAAAGGACTGACCGTAAATCACCGACAGAACAATCACTGTCCAATTATTAAAGGACTGACCGTAAATCACAGACAGAACAATCACTGTCCAATTATTAAAGGACTGACCGTAAATCACCTACAGAACAATCACTATCCAATTATTAAAGGACTGACCGTAAATCACCTGCAGAACAATCACTGTCCAATTATTGAAGGACTGACCGTAAATCACCGACAGAACAATCACTGTCCAATTATTAAAGGACTGACCGTAAATCACCCACAGAACAATCACTGTCCAATTATTAAAGGACTGACCGTAAATCACCGACAGAACAATCACTGTCCAATTATTAAAGGACTGACCGTAAATCACCTACAGAACAATCACTGTCCAATTATTAAAGGTCTGACCGTAAATCACCTACAGAACAATCACTGTAATTATTAAAGGTCTGACCGTAAATCACCTACAGAACAATCTCTGTCCAATTATTAAAGGACTGACCGTAAATCACCTACAGAACAATCACTGTCAATTATTAAAGGACTGACCGTAAATCACCTACAGAACAATCACTGTCAATTATTGAAGGACTGACCGTAAATCACCTACAGAACAATCACTGTCCAATTATTAAAGGACTGACCGTAAATCACCTTCAGAACAATCACTGACCAATTATTAAAGGACTGACCGTAAATCACCGACAGAACAATCACTGTCCAATTATTAAAGGACTGACCGTAAATCACCTACAGAACAATCACTGTCCAATTATTAAAGGACTGACCGTAAATCACCTACAGAACAATCACTGTCCAATTATTAAAGGACTGACCTTAAATCACCTACAGAACAATCACTGTCCAATTATTAAAGGACTGACCGTAAATCACCTACAGAACAATCACTGTCCAATTATTAAGGGACTGACCGTAAATCACCTACAGAACAATCACTGTCCAATTATTAAAGGACTGACCGTAAATCACCGACAGAACAATCACTGTCCAATTATTAAAGGACTGACCGTAAATCACCTACAGAACAATCACTGTCCAATTATTAAAAGACTGTCCGTAAATCACCTACAGAACAATCACTGTCCAATTGTTAAAGGACTGACCGTAAATCACCTACAGAACAATCACTGTCCAATTATTAAAGGACTGACCGTAAATCACCTACAGAACAATCACTGTCCAATTATTAAAGGACTGACCGTAAATCACCGACAGAACAATCACTGTCCAATTATTAAAGGACTGACCGTAAATCACCTACAGAACAATCACTGTCCAATTATTAAAGGACTGACCGTAAATCACCTACAGAACAATCACTGTCCAATTATTAAAGGACGGACCGTAAATCACCTACAGAACAATCACTGTCCAATTATTAAAGGACTGACCGTAAATCACCTACAGAACAATCACTGTCCAATTATTAAAGGACTGACCGTAAATCACCTACAGAACAATCACTGTCCAATTATTAAAGGACTGACCGTAAATCACCTACAGAACAATCACTATCCAATTATTAAAGGACTGACCGTAAATCACCGACAGAACAATCACTGTCCAATTATTAAAGGACTGACCGTAAATCACCTACAGAACAATCACTGTCCAATTATTAAAGGAAAGACCGTAAATCACCTACAGAACAATCACTATCCAATTATTAAAGGACTGACCGTAAATCACCTACAGAACAATCACTATCCAATTATTAAAGGACTGACCGTAAATCACCTACAGAACAATCACTATCCAATTAATAAAGGACTGACCGTAAATCACCTACAGAACAATCACTGTCCAATTATTAAAGGACTGACCGTAAATCACCTACAGAACAATCACTATCCAATTATTAAAGGACTGACCGTAAATCATCTACAGAACAATCACTGTCCAATTATTAAAGGACTGACCGTAAATCACCTACAGAACAATCACTGGCCAATTATTAAAGGACAGACCGTAAATCACCTACAGAACAATCACTGTCCAATTATTAAAGGACTGACCGTAAATCACCTACAGAACAATCACAGCCGAATTATTAAAGGACTGACCGTAAATCACCTACAGAACAATCACTATCCAATTATTAAAGGACTGACCGTAAATCACCTACAGAACAATCACTGGCCAATTATTAAAGGACAGACCGTAAATCACCTACAGAACAATCACTGTCCAATTATTAAAGGACTGACCGTAAATCACCTACAGAACAATCACTGTCCAATTATTAAAGGACTGACCGTAAATCACCTACAGAACAATCACTGTCCAATTATTAAAGGACTGACCGTAAATCACCTACAGAACAATCACTGTCCAATTATTAAAGGACTGACCGTAAATCACCTACAGAACAATCACTATCCAATTATTAAAGGACTGACCGTAAATCACCTACAGAACAATCACTGTCAATTATTAAAGGACTGACAGTAAATCACCTACAGAACAATCACTGTCCAATTATTAAAGGACTGACTGTAAATCACCGACAGAACAATCACTGTCCAATTATTAAAGGACTGACTGTAAATCACCTACAGAACAATCACTGTCCAATTATTAAAGGACTGACCGTAAATCACCTACAGAACAATCACTGTCCAATTATTGAGGGACTGACCGTAAATCACCTACAGAACAATCACTGTCCAATTATTAAAGGCCTGACCGTAAATCATCTACAGAACAATTACTAACCAATTATTGAAGGACTGACAGTAAATCACCTACAGAACAATCACTGTCCTATTATTAAAGGACTGACCGTAAATCACCGACAGAACAATCACTGTCCAATTATTAAAGGACTGACCGTAAATCACCCGCAGAGCAATCACTATCCAATTATTAAAGGTCTGACCGTAAATCACCTACAGAACAATCACTGTCCAATTATTAAAGGACTGACCGTAAATCACCCACAGAGCAATCACTATCCAATTATTAAAGGTCTGACAGTAAATCACCTACAGAACAATCACTGTCAAATTATTAAAGGACTGAACGTAAATCACCGACAGAACAATCACTGTCCAATTATTAAAGGACTGACCGTAAATCACCTACAGAACAATCACTGTCCAATTATTAAAGGACTGACCGTAAATCACCTACAGAACAATCACTGGCCAATTATTAAAGGACAGACCGTAAATCACCTACAGAACAATCACTGTCCAATTATTAAAGGACTGACCGTAAATCACCTACAGAACAATCACTGTCCAATTATTAAAGGACTGACCGTAAATCACCTACAGAACAATCACTATCCAATTATTAAAGGACTGACCGTAAATCACCTACAGAACAATCACTGGCCAATTATTAAAGGACAGACCGTAAATCACCTACAGAACAATCACTGTCCAATTATTAAAGGACTGACCGTAAATCACCTACAGAACAATCACTGGCCAATTATTAAAGGACAGACCGTAAATCACCTACAGAACAATCACTGGCCAATTATTAAAGGACAGACCGTAAATCACCTACAGAGCAATCACTGTCCAATTATTAAAGGACTGACCGTAAATCACCTACAGAACAATCACTGGCCAATTATTAAAGGACAGACCGTAAATCACCTACAGAACAATCACTGTCCAATTATTAAAGGACTGACCGTAAATCACCTACAGAACAATCACTATCCTATTATTAAAGGACTGACCGTAAATCACCTACAGAACAATCACTGTCCAATTATTGAAGGACTGACCGTAAATCACCGACAGAACAATCACAGTCCAATTATTGAAGGACTGACCGTAAATCACCGACAGAACAATCACTGTCCAATTATTAAAGGACTGACCGTAAATCACCCACAGAACAATCACTGTCCAATTATTAAAGGACTGACCGTAAATCACCGACAGAACAATCACTGTCCAATTATTAAAGGACTGACCGTAAATCACAGACAGAACAATCACTGTCCAATTATTAAAGGACTGACCGTAAATCACCTACAGAACAATCACTATCCAATTATTAAAGGACTGACCGTAAATCACCTGCAGAACAATCACTGTCCAATTATTGAAGGACTGACCGTAAATCACCGACAGAACAATCACTGTCCAATTATTAAAGGACTGACCGTAAATCACCCACAGAACAATCACTGTCCAATTATTAAAGGACTGACCGTAAATCACCGACAGAACAATCACTGTCCAATTATTAAAGGACTGACCGTAAATCACCTACAGAACAATCACTGTCCAATTATTAAAGGTCTGACCGTAAATCACCTACAGAACAATCACTGTAATTATTAAAGGCCTGACCGTAAATCACCTACAGAACAATCACTGTCCAATTATTAAAGGACTAACCGTAAATCACCTACAGAACAATCACTGTCAATTATTAAAGGACTGACCGTAAATCACCTACAGAACAATCACTGTCAATTATTAAAGGACTGACCGTAAATCACCGACAGAACAATCACTGTCCAATTATTAAAGGACTGACCGTAAATCACCTACAGAACAATCACTGTCCAATTATTAAAGGACTGACCGTAAATCACCTACAGAACAATCACTGTCCAATTATTAAAGGACTGACCGTAAATCACCTACAGAACAATCACTGTCCAATTATTAAAGGACTGACCGTAAATCACCTACAGAACAATCACTGTCCAATTATTAAAGGACTGACCGTAAATCACCGACAGAACAATCACTGTCCAATTATTAAAGGACTGACTGTAAATCACCTACAGAGCAATCACTATCCAATTATTAAAGGTCTGACAGTAAATCACCTACAGAACAATCACTGTCAAATTATTAAAGGACTGAACGTAAATCACCGACAGAACAATCACTGTCCAATTATTAAAGGACTGACCATAAATCACCTACAGAACAATCACTGTCCAATTATTAAAGGACTGACCGTAAATCACCTACAGAACAATCACTGGCCAATTATTAAAGGACAGACCGTAAATCACCTACAGAACAATCACTGTCCAATTATTAAAGGACTGACCGTAAATCACCTACAGAACAATCACAGCCGAATTATTAAAGGACTGACCGTAAATCACCTACAGAACAATCACTATCCAATTATTAAAGGACTGACCGTAAATCACCTACAGAACAATCACTGGCCAATTATTAAAGGACAGACCGTAAATCACCTACAGAACAATCACTGTCCAATTATTAAAGGACTGACCGTAAATCACCTACAGAACAATCACTGGCCAATTATTAAAGGACAGACCGTAAATCACCTACAGAACAATCACTGGCCAATTATTAAAGGACAGACCGTAAATCACCTACAGAGCAATCACTGTCCAATTATTAAAGGACTGACCGTAAATCACCTACTGAACAATCACTGGCCAATTATTAAAGGACAGACCGTAAATCACCGACAGAACAATCACTGTCCAATTATTAAAGGACTGACCGTAAATCACCTACAGAACAATCACTATCCTATTATTAAAGGACTGACCGTAAATAACCTACAGAACAATCACAGTCCAATTATTGAAGGACTGACCGTAAATCACCGACAGAACAATCACTGTCCAATTATTGAAGGACTGACCGTAAATCACCGACAGAACAATCACTGTCCAATTATTAAAGGACTGACCGTAAATCACCCACAGAACAATCACTGTCCAATTATTAAAGGACTGACCGTAAATCACCGACAGAACAATCACTGTCCAATTATTAAAGGACTGACCGTAAATCACAGACAGAACAATCACTGTCCAATTATTAAAGGACTGACCGTAAATCACCTACAGAACAATCACTATCCAATTATTAAAGGACTGACCGTAAATCACCTGCAGAACAATCACTGTCCAATTATTGAAGGACTGACCGTAAATCACCGACAGAACAATCACTGTCCAATTATTAAAGGACTGACCGTAAATCACCCACAGAACAATCACTGTCCAATTATTAAAGGACTGACCGTAAATCACCGACAGAACAATCACTGTCCAATTATTAAAGGACTGACCGTAAATCACCTACAGAACAATCACTGTCCAATTATTAAAGGTCTGACCGTAAATCACCTACAGAACAATCACTGTAATTATTAAAGGTCTGACCGTAAATCACCTACAGAACAATCACTGTCCAATTATTAAAGGACTGACCGTAAATCACCTACAGAACAATCACTGTCAATTATTAAAGGACTGACCGTAAATCACCTACAGAACAATCACTGTCAATTATTGAAGGACTGACCGTAAATCACCTACAGAACAATCACTGTCCAATTATTAAAGGACTGACTGTAAATCACCTTCAGAACAATCACTGACCAATTATTAAAGGACTGACCGTAAATCACCGACAGAACAATCACTGTCCAATTATTAAAGGACTGACCGTAAAACACCTACAGAACAATCACTGTCCAATTATTAAAGGACTGACCGTAAATCACCTACAGAACAATCACTGTCCAATTATTAAAGGACTGACCTTAAATCACCTACAGAACAATCACTGTCCAATTATTAAAGGACTGACCGTAAATCACCTACAGAACAATCACTGTCCAATTATTAAAGGACTGACCGTAAATCACCTACAGAACAATCACTGTCCAATTATTAAAGGACTGACCGTAAATCACCGACAGAACAATCACTGTCCAATTATTAAAGGACTGACCATAAATCACCTACAGAACAATCACTGTCCAATTATTAAAAGACTGTCCGTAAATCACCTACAGAACAATCACTGTCCAATTGTTAAAGGACTGACCGTAAATCACCTACAGAACAATCACTGTCCAATTATTAAAGGACTGACCGTAAATCACCTACAGAACAATCACTGTCCAATTATTAAAGGACTGACCGTAAATCACCGACAGAACAATCACTGTCCAATTATTAAAGGACTGACCGTAAATCACCTACAGAACAATCACTGTCCAATTATTAAAGGACTGACCGTAAATCACCTACAGAACAATCACTGTCCAATTATTAAAGGATGGACCGTAAATCACCTACAGAACAATCACTGTCCAATTATTAAAGGACTGACCGTAAATCACCTACAGAACAATCACTGTCCAATTATTAAAGGACTGACCGTAAATCACCTACAGAACAATCACTGTCCAATTATTAAAGGACTGACCGTAAATCACCTACAGAACAATCACTATCCAATTATTAAAGGACTGACCGTAAATCACCGACAGAACAATCACTGTCCAATTATTAAAGGACTGACCGTAAATCACCTACAGAACAATCACTGTCCAATTATTAAAGGACTGACCGTAAATCACCTACAGAACAATCACTATCCAATTATTAAAGGACTGACCGTAAATCACCTACAGAACAATCACTATCCAATTATTAAAGGACTGACCGTAAATCACCTACAGAACAATCACTATCCAATTAATAAAGGACTGACCGTAAATCACCTACAGAACAATCACTGTCCAATTATTAAAGGACTGACCGTAAATCACCTACAGAACAATCACTATCCAATTATTAAAGGACTGACCGTAAATCATCTACAGAACAATCACTGTCCAATTATTAAAGGACTGACCGTAAATCACCTACAGAACAATCACTGTCCAATTATTAAAGGACGGAGCGTAAATCACCTACAGAACAATCACTGTCCAATTATTAAAGGACTGACCGTAAATCACCTGCAGAACAATCACTGTCCTATTATTAAAGGACTGACCGTAAATCACCTACAGAACAATCACTGTCCAATTATTAAAGGACGGACCGTAAATCACCTACAGAACAATCACTGTCCAAATATTGAAGGACTGACCGTAAATCACCTACAGAACAATCACTGTCCAATTATTAAAGGACTGAGCATAAATCACCGACAGAACAATCACTGTCCAATTATTAAAGGACTGACCGTAAATCACCTACAGAACAATCACTGTCCAATTATTAAAGGACTGACCGTAAATCACCTACAGAACAATCACTGTCCAATTATTAAAGGACTGACCGTAAATCACCTACAGAGCAATCACTATCCAATTATTAAAGGACTGACCGTAAATCACCTACAGAACAATCACTGTCCTATGATTAAAGGACTGACCCTAAATCACCTACAGAACAATCACTGTCCAATTATTAAAGGACTGACCGTAAATCACCTACAGAACAATCACTGTCCAATTATTAAAGGTCTGACCGTAAATCACCTACAGAACAATCACTGTCCAATTATTAAAGGACTGACCGTAAATCACCTACAGAACAATCACTGTCAAATTATTAAAGGACTGACCGTAAATCACCTACAGAACAATCAGTGTCCTATTATTAAAGGACTGACCGTAAATCACCTACAGAACAATCACTGTCCAATTATTAAAGGTCTGACCGAAAATCACCTACAGAACAATCACTGTCCAATTATTAAAGGACTGACCGTAATTCACCTACAGAACAATCACTGTCAAATTATTAAAGGACTGACCGTAAATCACCTACAGAACAATCAGTGTCCTATTATTAAAGGACTGACCGTAAATCACCTACAGAACAATCACTGTCCAATTATTAAAGGTCTGACCGAAAATCACCTACAGAACAATCACTGTCCAATTATTAAAGGACTGACTGTAAATCACCTACAGAACAATCACTGTCAAATTATTAAAGGACTGACCGTAAATCACCTACAGAACAATCACTGTCCTATTATTAAAGGACTGACCGTAAATCACCTACAGAACAATCACTGTCCAATTATTAAAGGACTGACCGTAAATCACCTACAGAACAATCACTGTCAAATTATTAAAGGACTGACCGTAAATCACCTACAGAACAATCAGTGTCCACTTATTAAAAGACTGACCGTAAATCACCTACAGAACAATCACTGTCCAATTATTAAAGGACTGACCGTATATCACCTACAGAACAATCACTATCCAATTATTAAAGGACTGACTGTAAATCATCTACAGAACAATCACTGTCCAATTATTAAAGGACTGACGGTAAATCACCTACAGAACAATCACTGTCCAATTATTGAAGGACTGACCGTAAATCACCTACAGAACAATCACTGTCCAATTATTAAAGGACGGACCGTAAATCACCTACAGAACAATCACTGTCCAATTATTGAAGGACTGACCGTAAATCACCTACAGAACAATCACTGTCCAATTATTAAAGGACTGACCGTAAATCACCTACAGAACAATCACTGTCTAATTATTAAAGGACGGACCGTAAATCACCTACAGAACAATCACTGTCCAATTATTAAAGGACTGACCGTAAATCACCTACAGAACAATCACTATCCAATTATTAAAGGACTGACCGTAAATCACCTACAGAACAATCACTGTCCAATTATAAAAGGTCTGACCGTAAATCACCTACAGAACAATCACTGTCCAATTATTGAAGGTCTGACCGTAAATCACCTACAGAACAATCACTATCCAATTATTAAAGGCCTGACCGTAAATCACCTACAGAACAATCACTGTCCATTTATTAAAGGTCTGACCGTAAATCACCTACAGAACAATCACTGTCCAATTATTAAAGGACTGACCGTAAATCACCTACAGAACAATCACTGTCCAATTATTAAAGGACTGACCGTAAATCACCTACAGAACAATCACTGTCCAATTATTAAAGGACTGACCGTAAATCACCCACAGAACAATCACTGTCCAATTATTAAAGGACTGACCGTAAATCACCTACAGAACAATCACTGTCCAATTATTAAAGGACTGACTGTAAATCACCTACAGAACAATCACTGTCCAATTATTAAAGGACTGACCGTAAATCACCTACAGAACAATCACTATCCAATTATTAAAGGACTGACCGTAAATCATCTACAGAACAATCACTGTCCAATTATTAAAGGACTGACCGTAAATCACCTGCAGAACAATCACTGTCCAATTATTGAAGGACTGACCGTAAATCACCTACAGAACAATCACTGTCCAATTATTAAAGGACGGACCGTAAATCACCTACAGAACAATCACTGTCCAATTATTGAAGGACTGACCGTAAATCACCTACAGAACAATCACTGTCCAATTATTAAAGGACTGACCGTAAATCACCTACAGAACAATCACTGTCTAATTATTAAAGGACGGACCGTAAATCACCTACAGAACAATCACTGTCCAATTATTAACGGACTGACCGTAAATCACCTACAGAACAATCACTATCCAATTATTAAAGGACTGACCGTAAATCACCTACAGAACAATCACTGTCCAATTATTTAAGGTCTGACCGTAAATCACCTACAGAACAATCACTGTCCAATTATTGAAGGTCTGACCGTAAATCACCTACAGAACAATCACTATCCAATTATTAAAGGCCTGACCGTAAATCACCTACAGAACAATCACTGTCCAATTATTAAAGGTCTGACCGTAAATCACCTACAGAACAATCACTGTCCAATTATTAAACGACTGACCGTAAATCACCTGCAGAACAATCACTGTCCAATTATTAAAGGACTGACCGTGAATCACCTACAGAACAATCACTGTCCAATTATTAAAGGACTGACCGTGAATCACCTACAGAACAATCACTGTCCAATTATTAAAGGACTGACCGTAAATCACCTACAGAACAATCACTGTCCAATTATTAAAGGACTGACCGTAAATCACCTACAGAACAATCACTGTCCAATTATTAAAGGACTGACCGTAAATCACCTACAGAACAATCACTGTCCAATTATTAAAGGACTGACCGTAAATCACCTACAGAACAATCACTGTCCAATTATTAAAGGACTGACCGTAAATCACCTACAGAACAATCACTGTCCAATTATTAAAGGACTGACCGTAAATCACCTACAGAACAATCACTGTCCTATTATTAAAGGACGGACCGTAAATCACCGACAGAACAATCACTGTCCTATTATTAAAGGATGGACCGTAAATCACCTACAGAACAATCACTGTCCAATTATTAAAGGACTGACCGTAAATCACCTACAGAACAATCACTGTCCAATTATTAAAGGACTGACCGTAAATCACCGACAGAACAATCACTGTCCAATTATTAAAGGACTGACCGTAAATCACCTACAGAACAATCACTGTCCAATTATTAAAGGACTGACCGTAAATCACCTACAGAACAATCACTGTCCAATTATTAAAGGACTGACCGTAAATCACCCACAGAACAATCACTGTCCAATTATTAAAGGACTGACCGTAAATCACCTACAGAACAATCACTGTCCAATTATTAAAGGACTGACTGTAAATCACCTACAGAACAATCACTGTCCAATTATTAAAGGACTGACCGTAAATCACCTACAGAACAATCACTATCCAATTATTAAAGGACTGACCGTAAATCATCTACAGAACAATCACTGTCCAATTATTAAAGGACTGACCGTAAATCACCTACAGAACAATCACTGTCCAATTATTGAAGGACTGACCGTAAATCACCTACAGAACAATCACTGTCCAATTATTAAAGGACGGACCGTAAATCACCTACAGAACAATCACTGTCCAATTATTGAAGGACTGACCGTAAATCACCTACAGAACAATCACTGTCCAATTATTAAAGGACTGACCGTAAATCACCTACAGAACAATCACTGTCTAATTATTAAAGGACGGACCGTAAATCACCTACAGAACAATCACTGTCCAATTATTAACGGACTGACCGTAAATCACCTACAGAACAATCACTATCCAATTATTAAAGGACTGACCGTAAATCACCTACAGAACAATCACTGTCCAATTATTTAAGGTCTGACCGTAAATCACCTACAGAACAATCACTGTCCAATTATTGAAGGTCTGACCGTAAATCACCTACAGAACAATCACTATCCAATTATTAAAGGCCTGACCGTAAATCACCTACAGAACAATCACTGTCCAATTATTAAAGGTCTGACCGTAAATCACCTACAGAACAATCACTGTCCAATTATTAAACGACTGACCGTAAATCACCTGCAGAACAATCACTGTCCAATTATTAAAGGACTGACCGTGAATCACCTACAGAACAATCACTGTCCAATTATTAAAGGACTGACCGTGAATCACCTACAGAACAATCACTGTCCAATTATTAAAGGACTGACCGTAAATCACCTACAGAACAATCACTGTCCAATTATTAAAGGACTGACCGTAAATCACCTACAGAACAATCACTGTCCAATTATTAAAGGACTGACCGTAAATCACCTACAGAACAATCACTGTCCAATTATTAAAGGACTGACCGTAAATCACCTACAGAACAATCACTGTCCAATTATTAAAGGACTGACCGTAAATCACCTACAGAACAATCACTGTCCAATTATTAAAGGACTGACCGTAAATCACCTACAGAACAATCACTGTCCTATTATTAAAGGACGGACCGTAAATCACCGACAGAACAATCACTGTCCTATTATTAAAGGATGGACCGTAAATCACCTACAGAACAATCACTGTCCAATTATTAAAGGACTGACCGTAAATCACCTACAGAACAATCACTGTCCAATTATTAAAGGACTGACCGTAATTCACCGACAGAACAATCACTGTCCAATTATTAAAGGACTGACCGTAAATCACCTACAGAACAATCACTGTCCAATTATTAAAAGACTGTCCGTAAATCACCTACAGAACAATCACTGTCCAATTGTTAAAGGACTGACCGTAAATCACCTACAGAACAATCACTGTCCAATTATTAAAGGACTGACCGTAAATCACCTACAGAACAATCACTGTCCAATTATTAAAGGACTGACCGTAAATCACCGACAGAACAATCACTGTCCAATTATTAAAGGACTGACCGTAAATCACCTACAGAACAATCACTGTCCAATTATTAAAGGACTGACCGTAAATCACCTACAGAACAATCACTGTCCAATTATTAAAGGATGGACCATAAATCACCTACAGAACAATCACTGTCCAATTATTAAAGGACTGACCGTAAATCACCTACAGAACAATCACTGTCCAATTATTAAAGGACTGACCGTAAATCACCTACAGAACAATCACTGTCCAATTATTAAAGGACTGACCGTAAATCACCTACAGAACAATCACTATCCAATTATTAAAGGACTGACCGTAAATCACCGACAGAACAATCACTGTCCAATTATTAAAGGACTGACCGTAAATCACCTACAGAACAATCACTGTCCAATTATTAAAGGACTGACCGTAAATCACCTACAGAACAATCACTATCCAATTATTAAAGGACTGACCGTAAATCACCTACAGAACAATCACTATCCAATTATTAAAGGACTGACCGTAAATCACCTACAGAACAATCACTATCCAATTAATAAAGGACTGACCGTAAATCACCTACAGAACAATCACTGTCCAATTATTAAAGGACTGACCGTAAATCACCTACAGAACAATCACTATCCAATTATTAAAGGACTGACCGTAAATCATCTACAGAACAATCACTGTCCAATTATTAAAGGACTGACCGTAAATCACCTACAGAACAATCACTGTCCAATTATTAAAGGACGGAGCGTAAATCACCTACAGAACAATCACTGTCCAATTATTAAAGGACTGACCGTAAATCACCTGCAGAACAATCACTGTCCTATTATTAAAGGACTGACCGTAAATCACCTACAGAACAATCACTGTCCAATTATTAAAGGACGGACCGTAAATCACCTACAGAACAATCACTGTCCAATTATTGAAGGACTGACCGTAAATCACCTACAGAACAATCACTGTCCAATTATTAAAGGACTGAGCATAAATCACCGACAGAACAATCACTGTCCAATTATTAAAGGACTGACCGTAAATCACCTACAGAACAATCACTGTCCAATTATTAAAGGACTGACCGTAAATCACCTACAGAACAATCACTGTCCAATTATTAAAGGACTGACCGTAAATCACCTACAGAGCAATCACTATCCAATTATTAAAGGACTGACCGTAAATCACCTACAGAACAATCACTGTCCTATTATTAAAGGACTGACCCTAAATCACCTACAGAACAATCACTGTCCAATTATTAAAGGACTGACCGTAAATCACCTACAGAACAATCACTGTCCAATTATTAAAGGTCTGACCGTAAATCACCTACAGAACAATCACTGTCCAATTATTAAAGGACTGACCGTAAATCACCTACAGAACAATCACTGTCAAATTATTAAAGGACTGACCGTAAATCACCTACAGAACAATCAGTGTCCTATTATTAAAGGACTGACCGTAAATCACCTACAGAACAATCACTGTCCAATTATTAAAGGTCTGACCGAAAATCACCTACAGAACAATCACTGTCCAATTATTAAAGGACTGACCGTAATTCACCTACAGAACAATCACTGTCAAATTATTAAAGGACTGACCGTAAATCACCTACAGAACAATCAGTGTCCTATTATTAAAGGACTGACCGTAAATCACCTACAGAACAATCACTGTCCAATTATTAAAGGTCTGACCGAAAATCACCTACAGAACAATCACTGTCCAATTATTAAAGGACTGACTGTAAATCACCTACAGAACAATCACTGTCAAATTATTAAAGGACTGACCGTAAATCACCTACAGAACAATCACTGTCCTATTATTAAAGGACTGACTGTAAATCACCTACAGAATAATCACTGTCCAATTATTAAAGGACTGACCGTAAATCACCTACAGAACAATCACTATCCAATTATTAAAGGACTGACCGTAAATCATCTACAGAACAATCACTGTCCAATTATTAAAGGACTGACCGTAAATCACCTACAGAACAATCACTGTCCAATTATTGAAGGACTGACCGTAAATCACCTACAGAACAATCACTGTCCAATTATTAAAGGACGGACCGTAAATCACCTACAGAACAATCACTGTCCAATTATTGAAGGACTGACCGTAAATCACCTACAGAACAATCACTGTCCAATTATTAAAGGACTGACCGTAAATCACCTACAGAACAATCACTGTCTAATTATTAAAGGACGGACCGTAAATCACCTACAGAACAATCACTGTCCAATTATTAACGGACTGACCGTAAATCACCTACAGAACAATCACTATCCAATTATTAAAGGACTGACCGTAAATCACCTACAGAACAATCACTGTCCAATTATTTAAGGTCTGACCGTAAATCACCTACAGAACAATCACTGTCCAATTATTGAAGGTCTGACCGTAAATCACCTACAGAACAATCACTATCCAATTATTAAAGGCCTGACCGTAAATCACCTACAGAACAATCACTGTCCAATTATTAAAGGTCTGACCGTAAATCACCTACAGAACAATCACTGTCCAATTATTAAACGACTGACCGTAAATCACCTGCAGAACAATCACTGTCCAATTATTAAAGGACTGACCGTGAATCACCTACAGAACAATCACTGTCCAATTATTAAAGGACTGACCGTGAATCACCTACAGAACAATCACTGTCCAATTATTAAAGGACTGACCGTAAATCACCTACAGAACAATCACTGTCCAATTATTAAAGGACTGACCGTAAATCACCTACAGAACAATCACTGTCCAATTATTAAAGGACTGACCGTAAATCACCTACAGAACAATCACTGTCCAATTATTAAAGGACTGACCGTAAATCACCGACAGAACAATCACTGTCCTATTATTAAAGGATGGACCGTAAATCACCTACAGAACAATCACTGTCCAATTATTAAAGGACTGACCGTAAATCACCTACAGAACAATCACTGTCCAATTATTAAAGGACTGACCGTAAATCACCTACAGAACAATCACTATCCAATTATTAAAGGACTGACCGTAAATCAGCTACAGAACAATCACTGTCCAATTATTAAAGGACTGACCGTAAATCACCTACAGAACAATCACTGTCCAATTATTAAAGGACTGACCGTAAATCACCTACAGAACAATCACTGTCCAATTATTAATGGACGGACGGTAAATCACCTACAGAACAATCACTGTCCAATTATTAATGGACGGACCGTAAATCACCTACAGAACAATCACTGTCCAATTATTAATGGACGGACCGTAAATCACCTACAGAACAATCACTGTCCAATTATTAAAGGAGTGACCGTAAATCACCTACAGAACAATCACTGTCCAATTATTAAAGGACTGACCGTAAATCACCTACAGAACAATCACTGTCCAATTATTAAAGGACGGACCGTAAATCACCTACAGAACAATCACTGTCCAATTATTAAAGGACTGACCGTAAATCACCTACAGAACAATCACTGTCCAATTATTAAAGGACTGACCGTAAATCACCTACAGAACAATCACTATCCAATTATTAAAGGACTGACCGTAAATCAGCTACAGAACAATCACTGTCCAATTATTAAAGGACTGACCGTAAATCACCTACAGAACAATCACTGTCCAATTATTAAAGGACTGACCGTAAATCACCTACAGAACAATCACTGTCCAATTATTAATGGACGGACCGTAAATCACCTACAGAACAATCACTGTCCAATTATTAATGGACGGACCGTAAATCACCTACAGAACAATCACTGTCCAATTATTAATGGACGGACCGTAAATCACCTACAGAACAATCACTGTCCAATTATTAATGGACGGACCGTAAATCACCTACAGAACAATCACTGTCCAATTATTAAAGGACTGACCGTAAATCACCGACAGAACAATCACTGTCCAATTATTAAAGGACTGACTGTAAATCACCCACAGAGCAATCACTATCCAATTATTAAAGGTCTGACAGTAAATCACCTACAGAACAATCACTGTCAAATTATTAAAGGACTGAACGTAAATCACCGACAGAACAATCACTGTCCAATTATTAAAGAACTGACCGTAAATCACCTACAGAACAATCACTGTCCAATTATTAAAGGACTGACCGTAAATCACCTACAGAACAATCACTGGCCAATTATTAAAGGACAGCCCGTAAATCACCTACAGAACAATCACTGTCCAATTATTAAAGGACTGACCGTAAATCACCTACAGAACAATCACTGTCCAATTATTAAAGGACTGACCGTAAATCACCTACAGAACAATCACTATCCAATTATTAAAGGACTGACCGTAAATCACCTACAGAACAATCACTGGCCAATTATTAAAGGACAGACCGTAAATCACCTACAGAACAATCACTGTCCAATTATTAAAGGACTGACCGTAAATCACCTACAGAACAATCACTGGCCAATTATTAAAGGACAGACCGTAAATCTCCTACAGAACAATCACTGGCCAATTATTAAAGGACAGACCGTAAATCACCTACAGAGCAATCACTGTCCAATTATTAAAGGACTGACCGTAAATCACCTACAGAACAATCACTGGCCAATTATTAAAGGACAGACCGTAAATCACCTACAGAACAATCACTGTCCAATTATTAAAGGACTGACCGTAAATCACCTACAGAACAATCACTATCCTATTATTAAAGGACTGACCGTAAATCACCTACAGAACAATCACTGTCCAATTATTGAAGGACTGACCGTAAATCACCGACAGAACAATCACTGTCCAATTATTGAAGGACTGACCGTAAATCACCGACAGAACAATCACTGTCCAATTATTAAAGGACTGACCGTAAATCACCCACAGAACAATCACTGTCCAATTATTAAAGGACTGACCGTAAATCACCGACAGAACAATCACTGTCCAATTATTAAAGGACTGACCGTAAATCACAGACAGAACAATCACTGTCCAATTATTAAAGGACTGACCGTAAATCACCTACAGAACAATCACTATCCAATTATTAAAGGACTGACCGTAAATCACCTGCAGAACAATCACTGTCCAATTATTGAAGGACTGACCGTAAATCACCGACAGAACAATCACTGTCCAATTATTAAAGGACTGACCGTAAATCACCCACAGAACAATCACTGTCCAATTATTAAAGGACTGACCGTAAATCACCGACAGAACAATCACTGTCCAATTATTAAAGGACTGACCGTAAATCACCTACAGAACAATCACTGTCCAATTATTAAAGGTCTGACCGTAAATCACCTACAGAACAATCACTGTAATTATTAAAGGCCTGACCGTAAATCACCTACAGAACAATCACTGTCCAATTATTAAAGGACTGACCGTAAATCACCTACAGAACAATCACTGTCAATTATTAAAGGACTGACCGTAAATCACCTACAGAACAATCACTGTCAATTATTGAAGGACTGACCGTAAATCACCTACAGAACAATCACTGTCCAATTATTAAAGGACTGACCGTAAATCACCTTCAGAACAATCACTGACCAATTATTAAAGGACTGACCGTAAATCACCGACAGAACAATCACTGTCCAATTATTAAAGGACTGAACGTAAATCACCTACAGAACAATCACTGTCCAATTATTAAAGGACTGACCGTAAATCACCTACAGAACAATCACTGTCCAATTATTAAAGGACTGACCGTAAATCACTTACAGAACAATCACTGTCCAATTATTAAAGGACTGACCGTAAATCACCTACAGAACAATCACTGTCCAATTATTAAAGGACTGACCGTAAATCACCTACAGAACAATCACTGTCCAATTATTAAAGGACTGACCGTAAATCACCGACAGAACAATCACTGTCCAATTATTAAAGGACTGACCGTAAATCACCTACAGAACAATCACTGTCCAATTATTAAAAGACTGACCGTAAATCACCTACAGAACAATCACTGTCCAATTGTTAAAGGACTGACCGTAAATCACCTACAGAACAATCACTGTCCAATTATTAAAGGACTGACCGTAAATCACCTACAGAACAATCACTGTCCAATTATTAAAGGACTGACCGTAAATCACCGACAGAACAATCACTGTCCAATTATTAAAGGACTGACCGTAAATCACCTACAGAACAATCACTGTCCAATTATTAAAGGACTGACCGTAAATCACCTACAGAACAATCACTGTCCAATTATTAAAGGACGGACCGTAAATCACCTACAGAACAATCACTGTCCAATTATTAAAGGACTGACCGTAAATCACCTACAGAACAATCACTGTCCAATTATTAAAGGACTGACCGTAAATCACCTACAGAACAATCACTGTCCAATTATTAAAGGACTGACCGTAAATCACCTACAGAACAATCACTATCCAATTATTAAAGGACTGACCGTAAATCACCTACAGAACAATCACTGTCCAATTATTAAAGGACTGACCGTAAATCACCTACAGAACAATCACTGTCCAATTATTAAAGGACTGACCGTAAATCACCTACAGAACAATCAGTATCCAATTATTAAAGGACTGACCGTAAATCACCTACAGAACAATCACTATCCAATTATTAAAGGACTGACCGTAAATCACCTACAGAACAATCACTATCCAATTAATAAAGGACTGACCGTAAATCACCTACAGAACAATCACTGTCCAATTATTAAAGGACTGACCGTAAATCACCTACAGAACAATCACTATCCAATTATTAAAGGACTGACCGTAAATCATCTACAGAACAATCACTGTCCAATTATTAAAGGACTGACCGTAAATCACCTACAGAACAATCACTGTCCAATTATTAAAGGACTGACCGTAAATCACCTGCAGAACAATCACTGTCCTATTATTAAAGGACTGACCGTAAATCACCTACAGAACAATCACTGTCCAATTATTAAAGGACGGACCGTAAATCACCTACAGAACAATCACTGTCCAATTATTGAAGGACTGACCGTAAATCACCTACAGAACAATCACTGTCCAATTATTAAAGGACTGAGCATAAATCACCGACAGAACAATCACAGTCCAATTATTAAAGGACTGACCGTAAATCACCTACAGAACAATCACTGTCCAATTATTAAAGGACTGACCGTAAATCACCTACAGAACAATCACTGTCCAATTATTAAAGGACTGACCGTAAATCACCTACAGAGCAATCACTATCCAATTATTAAAGGACTGACCGTAAATCACCTACAGAACAATCACTGTCCTATTATTAAAGGACTGACCCTAAATCACCTACAGAACAATCACTGTCCAATTATTAAAGGACTGACCGTAAATCACCTACAGAACAATCACTGTCCAATTATTAAAGGTCTGACCGTAAATCACCTACAGAACAATCACTGTCCAATTATTAAAGGACTGACCGTAAATCACCTACAGAACAATCACTGTCAAATTATTAAAGGACTGACCGTAAATCACCTACAGAACAATCAGTGTCCTATTATTAAAGGACTGACCGTAAATCACCTACAGAACAATCACTGTCCAATTATTAAAGGTCTGACCGAAAATCACCTACAGAACAATCACTGTCCAATTATTAAAGGACTGACCGTAATTCACCTACAGAACAATCACTGTCAAATTATTAATGGACTGACCGTAAATCACCTACAGAACAATCAGTGTCCTATTATTAAAGGACTGACCGTAAATCACCTACAGAACAATCACTGTCCAATTATTAAAGGTCTGACCGAAAATCACCTACAGAACAATCACTGTCCAATTATTAAAGGACTGACTGTAAATCACCTACAGAACAATCACTGTCAAATTATTAAAGGACTGACCGTAAATCACCTACAGAACAATCACTGTCCTATTATTAAAGGACTGACCGTAAATCACCTACAGAACAATCACTGTCCAATTATTAAAGGACTGACCGTAAATCACCTACAGAACAATCACTGTCAAATTATTAAAGGACTGACCGTAAATCACCTACAGAACAATCAGTGTCCACTTATTAAAAGACTGACCGTAAATCACCTACAGAACAATCACTGTCCAATTATTAAAGGACTGACCGTAAATCACCTACAGAACAATCACTATCCAATTATTAAAGGACTGACCGTAAATCATCTACAGAACAATCACTGTCCAATTATTAAAGGACTGACCGTAAATCACCTACAGAACAATCACTGTCCAATTATTGAAGGACTGACCGTAAATCACCTACAGAACAATCACTGTCCAATTATTAAAGGACTGACCGTAAATCACCTACAGAACAATCACTGTCCAATTATTAAAGGACTGACCGTAAATCACCTACAGAACAATCACTATCCAATTATTAAAGGACTGACCGTAAATCAGCTACAGAACAATCACTGTCCAATTATTAAAGGACTGACCATAAATCACCTACAGAACAATCACTGTCCAATTAGTAAAGGACTGACCGTAAATCACCTACAGAACAATCACTGTCCAATTATTAATGGACGGACCGTAAATCACCTACAGAACAATCACTGTCCAATTATTAATGGACGGACCGTAAATCACCTACAGAACAATCACTGTCCAATTATTAATGGACGGACCGTAAATCACCTACAGAACAATCACTGTCCAATTATTAATGGACGGACCGTAAATCACCTACAGAACAATCACTGTCCAATTATTAAAGGACTGACCGTAAATCACCGACAGAACAATCACTGTCCAATTATTAAAGGACTGACTGTAAATCACCCACAGAGCAATCACTATCCAATTATTAAAGGTCTGACAGTAAATCACCTACAGAACAATCACTGTCAAATTATTAAAGGACTGAACGTAAATCACCGACAGAACAATCACTGTCCAATTATTAAAGGACTGACCGTAAATCACCTACAGAACAATCACTGTCCAATTATTAAAGGACTGACCGTAAATCACCTACAGAACAATCACTGGCCAATTATTAAAGGACAGACCGTAAATCACCTACAGAACAATCACTGTCCAATTATTAAAGGACTGACCGTAAATCACCTACAGAACAATCACTGTCCAATTATTAAAGGACTGACCGTAAATCACCTACAGAACAATCACTATCCAATTATTAAAGGACTGACCGTAAATCACCTACAGAACAATCACTGGCCAATTATTAAAGGACAGACCGTAAATCACCTACAGAACAATCACTGTCCAATTATTAAAGGAATGACCGTAAATCACCTACAGAACAATCACTGGCCAATTATTAAAGGACAGACCGTAAATCACCTACAGAACAATCACTGGCCAATTATTAAAGGACAGACCGTAAATCACCTACAGAGCAATCACTGTCCAATTATTAAAGGACTGACCGTAAATCACCTACAGAACAATCACTGGCCAATTATTAAAGGACAGACCGTAAATCACCTACAGAACAATCACTGTCCAATTATTAAAGGACTGACCGTAAATCACCTACAGAACAATCACTATCCTATTATTAAAGGACTGACCGTAAATCACCTACAGAACAATCACTGTCCAATTATTGAAGGACAGACCGTAAATCACCGACAGAACAATCACTGTCCAATTATTGAAGGACTGACCGTAAATCACCGACAGAACAATCACTGTCCAATTATTAAAGGACTGACCGTAAATCACCCACAGAACAATCACTGTCCAATTATTAAAGGACTGACCGTAAATCACCGACAGAACAATCACTGTCCAATTATTAAAGGACTGACCGTAAATCACAGACAGAACAATCACTGTCCAATTATTAAAGGACTGACCGTAAATCACCTACAGAACAATCACTATCCAATTATTAAAGGACTGACCGTAAATCACCTGCAGAACAATCACTGCCCAATTATTGAAGGACTGACCGTAAATCACCTACAGAACAATCACTGTCCAATTATTAAAGGACTGACCGTAAATCACCCACAGAACAATCACTGTCCAATTATTAAAGGACTGACCGTAAATCACCGACAGAACAATCACTGTCCAATTATTAAAGGACTGACCGTAAATCACCTACAGTACAATCACTGTCCAATTATTAAAGGTCTGACCGTAAATCACCTACAGAACAATCACTGTAATTATTAAAGGCCTGACCGTAAATCACCTACAGAACAATCACTGTCCAATTATTAAAGGACTGACCGTAAATCACCTACAGAACAATCACTGTCAATTATTAAAGGACTGACCGTAAATCACCTACAGAACAATCACTGTCAGTTATTGAAGGACTGACCGTAAATCACCTACAGAACAATCACTGTCCAATTATTAAAGGACTGACCGTAAATCACCTTCAGAACAATCACTGACCAATTATTAAAGGACTGACCGTAAATCACCGACAGAACAATCACTGTCCAATTATTAAAGGACTGACCGTAAATCACCTACAGAACAATCACTGTCCAATTATTAAAGGACTGACCGTAAATCACCTACAGAACAATCACTGTCCAATTATTAAAGGACTGACCGTAAATCACCTACAGAACAATCACTGTCCAATTATTAAAGGACTGACCGTAAATCACCTACAGAACAATCACTGTCCAATTATTAAAGGACTGACCGTAAATCACCTACAGAACAATCACTGTCCAATTATTAAAGGACTGACCGTAAATCACCGACAGAACAATCACTGTCCAATTATTAAAGGACTGACCGTAAATCACCTACAGAACAATCACTGTCCAATTATTAAAGGTCTGAGCATAAATCACCGACAGAACAATCACTGTCCAATTATTAAAGGACTGACCGTAAATCACCTACAGAACAATCACTGTCCAATTATTAAAGGACTGACCGTAAATCACCTACAGAACAATCACTGTCCAATTATTAAAGGACTGACCGTAAATCACCTACAGAGCAATCACTATCCAATTATTAAAGGACTGACCGTAAATCACCTACAGAACAATCACTGTCCTATTATTAAAGGACTGACCCTAAATCACCTACAGAACAATCACTGTCCAATTATTAAAGGACTGACCGTAAATCACCTACAGAACAATCACTGTCAAATTATTAAAGGTCTGACCGTAAATCACCTACAGAACAAGCACTGTCCAATTATTAAAGGACTGACCGTAAATCACCTACAGAACAATCACTGTCAAATTATTAAAGGACTGACCGTAAATCACCTACAGAACAATCAGTGTCCTATTATTAAAGGACTGACCGTAAATCACCTACAGAACAATCACTGTCCAATTATTAAAGGTCTGACCGAAAATCACCTACAGAACAATCACTGTCCAATTATTAAAGGACTGACCGTAATTCACCTACAGAACAGTCACTGTCAAATTATTAAAGGACTGACCGTAAATCACCTACAGAACAATCAGTGTCCTATTATTAAAGGACTGACCGTAAATCACCTACAGAACAATCACTGTCCAATTATTAAAGGTCTGACCGAAAATCACCTACAGAACAATCACTGTCCAATTATTAAAGGACTGACTGTAAATCACCTACAGAACAATCACTGTCAAATTATTAAAGGACTGACCGTAAATCACCTACAGAACAATCACTGTCCTATTATTAAAGGACTGACCGTAAATCACCTACAGAACAATCACTGTCCAATTATTAAAGGACTGACCGTAAATCACCTACAGAACAATCACTGTCAAATTATTAAAGGACTGACCGTAAATCACCTACAGAACAATCAGTGTCCACTTATTAAAAGACTGACCGTAAATCACCTACAGAACAATCACTGTCCAATTATTAAAGGACTGACCGTAAATCACCTACAGAACAATCACTATCCAATTATTAAAGGACTGACCGTAAATCATCTACAGAACAATCACTGTCCAATTATTAAAGGACTGACCGTAAATCACCTACAGAACAATCACTGTCCAATTATTGAAGGACTGACCGTAAATCACCTACAGAACAATCACTGTCCAATTATTAAAGGACGGACCGTAAATCACCTACAGAACAATCACTGTCCAATTATTGAAGGACTGACCGTAAATCACCTACAGAACAATCACTGTCCAATTATTAAAGGACTGACCGTAAATCACCTACAGAACAATCACTGTCTAATTATTAAAGGACGGACCGTAAATCACCTACAGAACAATCACTGTCCAATTATTAAAGGACTGACCGTAAATCACCTACAGAACAATCACTATCCAATTATTAAAGGACTGACCGTAAATCACCTACAGAACAATCACTGTCCAATTATTAAAGGTCTGACCGTAAATCACCTACAGAACAATCACTGTCCAATTATTGAAGGTCTGACCGTAAATCACCTACAGAACAATCACTATCCAATTATTAAAGGCCTGACCGTAAATCACCTACAGAACAATCACTGTCCAATTATTAAAGGTCTGACCGTAAATCACCTACAGAACAATCACTGTCCAATTATTAAAGGACTGACCGTAAATCACCTACAGAACAATCACTGTCCAATTATTAAAGGACTGACCGTAAATCACCTACAGAACAATCACTGTCCAATTATTAAAGGACTGACCGTAAATCACCTACAGAACAATCACTGTCCAATTATTAAAGGACTGACCGTAAATCACCTACAGAACAATCACTGTCCAATTATTAAAGGACTGACTGTAAATCACCTACAGAACAATCACTGTCCAATTATTAAAGGACTGACCGTAAATCACCTACAGAACAATCACTATCCAATTATTAAAGGACTGACCGTAAATCATCTACAGAACAATCACTGTCCAATTATTAAAGGACGGACCGTAAATCACCTACAGAACAATCACTGTCCAATTATTGAAGGACTGACCGTAAATCACCTACAGAACAATCACTGTCCAATTATTAAAGGACTGACCGTAAATCACCTACAGAACAAATACTGTCTAATTATTAAAGGACGGACCGTAAATCACCTACAGAACAATCACTGTCCAATTATTAAAGGACTGACCGTAAATCACCTACAGAACAATCACTATCCAATTATTAAAGGACTGACCGTAAATCACCTACAGAACAATCACTGTCCAATTATTAAAGGTCTGACCGTAAATCACCTACAGAACAATCACTGTCCAATTATTGAAGGTCTGACCGTAAATCACCTACAGAACAATCACTATCCAATTATTAAAGGCCTGACCGTAAATCACCTACAGAACAATCACTGTCCAATTATTAAAGGTCTGACCGTAAATCACCTACAGAACAATCACTGTCCAATTATTAAAGGACTGACCGTAAATCACCTACAGAACAATCACTGTCCAATTATTAAAGGACTGACCGTAAATCACCTACAGAACAATCACTGTCCAATTATTAAAGGACTGACCGTAAATCACCTACAGAACAATCACTGTCCAATTATTAAAGGACTGACCGTAAATCACCTACAGAACAATCACTGTCCAATTATTAAAGGACTGACTGTAAATCACCTACAGAACAATCACTGTCCAATTATTAAAGGACTGACCGTAAATCACCTACAGAACAATCACTATCCAATTATTAAAGGACTGACCGTAAATCATCTACAGAACAATCACTGTCCAATTATTAAAGGACTGACCGTAAATCACCTACAGAACAATCACTGTCCAATTATTGAAGGACTGACCGTAAATCACCTACAGAACAATCACTGTCCAATTATTAAAGGACGGACCGTAAATCACCTACAGAACAATCACTGTCCAATTATTGAAGGACTGACCGTAAATCACCTACAGAACAATCACTGTCCAATTATTAAAGGACTGACCGTAAATCACCTACAGAACAATCACTGTCTAATTATTAAAGGACGGACCGTAAATCACCTACAGAACAATCACTGTCCAATTATTAACGGACTGACCGTAAATCACCTACAGAACAATCACTATCCAATTATTAAAGGACTGACCGTAAATCACCTACAGAACAATCACTGTCCAATTATTTAAGGTCTGACCGTAAATCACCTACAGAACAATCACTGTCCAATTATTGAAGGTCTGACCGTAAATCACCTACAGAACAATCACTATCCAATTATTAAAGGCCTGACCGTAAATCACCTACAGAACAATCACTGTCCAATTATTAAAGGTCTGACCGTAAATCACCTACAGAACAATCACTGTCCAATTATTAAACGACTGACCGTAAATCACCTGCAGAACAATCACTGTCCAATTATTAAAGGACTGACCGTGAATCACCTACAGAACAATCACTGTCCAATTATTAAAGGACTGACCGTGAATCACCTACAGAACAATCACTGTCCAATTATTAAAGGACTGACCGTAAATCACCTACAGAACAATCACTGTCCAATTATTAAAGGACTGACCGTAAATCACCTACAGAACAATCACTGTCCAATTATTAAAGGACTGACCGTAAATCACCTACAGAACAATCACTGTCCAATTATTAAAGGACTGACCGTAAATCACCTACAGAACAATCACTGTCCAATTATTAAAGGACTGACCGTAAATCACCTACAGAACAATCACTGTCCAATTATTAAAGGACTGACCGTAAATCACCTACAGAACAATCACTGTCCTATTATTAAAGGACGGACCGTAAATCACCGACAGAACAATCACTGTCCTATTATTAAAGGATGGACCGTAAATCACCTACAGAACAATCACTGTCCAATTATTAAAGGACTGACCGTAAATCACCTACAGAACAATCACTGTCCAATTATTAAAGGACTGACCGTAAATCACCTACAGAACAATCACTATCCAATTATTAAAGGACTGACCGTAAATCAGCTACAGAACAATCACTGTCCAATTATTAAAGGACTGACCGTAAATCACCTACAGAACAATCACTGTCCAATTATTAAAGGACTGACCGTAAATCACCTACAGAACAATCACTGTCCAATTATTAATGGACGGACGGTAAATCACCTACAGAACAATCACTGTCCAATTATTAATGGACGGACCGTAAATCACCTACAGAACAATCACTGTCCAATTATTAATGGACGGACCGTAAATCACCTACAGAACAATCACTGTCCAATTATTAAAGGAGTGACCGTAAATCACCTACAGAACAATCACTGTCCAATTATTAAAGGACTGACCGTAAATCACCTACAGAACAATCACTGTCCAATTATTAAAGGACGGACCGTAAATCACCTACAGAACAATCACTGTCCAATTATTAAAGGACTGACCGTAAATCACCTACAGAACAATCACTGTCCAATTATTAAAGGACTGACCGTAAATCACCTACAGAACAATCACTATCCAATTATTAAAGGACTGACCGTAAATCAGCTACAGAACAATCACTGTCCAATTATTAAAGGACTGACCGTAAATCACCTACAGAACAATCACTGTCCAATTATTAAATGACTGACCGTAAATCACCTACAGAACAATCACTGTCCAATTATTAATGGACGGACCGTAAATCACCTACAGAACAATCACTGTCCAATTATTAATGGACGGACCGTAAATCACCTACAGAACAATCACTGTCCAATTATTAAAGGAGTGACCGTAAATCACCTACAGAACAATCACTGTCCAATTATTAAAGGACTGACCGTAAATCACCTACAGAACAATCACTGTCCAATTATTAAAGGACGGACCGTAAATCACCTACAGAACAATCACTGTCCAATTATTAAAGGACTGACCGTAAATCACCTACAGAACAATCACTGTCCAATTATTAAAGGACTGACCGTAAATCACCTACAGAACAATCACTATCCAATTATTAAAGGACTGACCGTAAATCAGCTACAGAACAATCACTGTCCAATTATTAAAGGACTGACCGTAAATCACCTACAGAACAATCACTGTCCAATTATTAATGGACGGACGGTAAATCACCTACAGAACAATCACTGTCCAATTATTAATGGACGGACCGTAAATCACCTACAGAACAATCACTGTCCAATTATTAAAGGAGTGACCGTAAATCACCTACAGAACAATCACTGTCCAATTATTAAAGGACTGACCGTAAATCACCTACAGAACAATCACTGTCCAATTATTAAAGGACTGACCGTAAATCACCTACAGAACAATCACTGTCCAATTATTAAAGGACTGACCGTAAATCACCTACAGAACAATCACTGTCCAATTATTAAAGGACTGACCGTAAATCACCTACAGAACAATCACTGTCCTATTATTAAAGGACGGACCGTAAATCACCGACAGAACAATCACTGTCCTATTATTAAAGGATGGACCGTAAATCACCTACAGAACAATCACTGTCCAATTATTAAAGGACTGACCGTAAATCACCTACAGAACAATCACTATCCAATTATTAAAGGACTGACCGTAAATCAGCTACAGAACAATCACTGTCCAATTATTAAAGGACTGACCGTAAATCACCTACAGAACAATCACTGTCCAATTATTAAAGGACTGACCGTAAATCACCTACAGAACAATCACTGTCCAATTATTAATGGACGGACGGTAAATCACCTACAGAACAATCACTGTCCAATTATTAATGGACTGACCGTAAATCACCTACAGAACAATCACTGTCCAATTATTAAAGGAGTGACCGTAAATCACCTACAGAACAATCACTGTCCAATTATTAAAGGACTGACCGTAAATCACCTACAGAACAATCACTGTCCAATTATTAAAGGACGGACCGTAAATCACCTACAGAACAATCACTGTCCAATTATTAAAGGACTGACCGTAAATCACCTACAGAACAATCACTGTCCAATTATTAAAGGACTGACCGTAAATCACCTACAGAACAATCACTATCCAATTATTAAAGGACTGACCGTAAATCAGCTACAGAACAATCACTGTCCAATTATTAAAGGACTGACCGTAAATCACCTACAGAACAATCACTGTCCAATTATTAAAGGACTGACCGTAAATCACCTACAGAACAATCACTGTCCAATTATTAAAGGACTGACCGTAAATCACCTACAGAACAATCACTGTCCAATTATTAAAGGACTGACCGTAAATCACCTACAGAACAATCACTGTCCAATTATTAAAGGACTGACCGTAAATCACCTACAGAACAATCACTGTCCTATTATTAAAGGACGGACCGTAAATCACCGACAGAACAATCACTGTCCTATTATTAAAGGATGGACCGTAAATCACCTACAGAACAATCACTGTCCAATTATTAAAGGACTGACCGTAAATCACCTACAGAACAATCACTGTCCAATTATTAAAGGACTGACCGTAAATCACCTACAGAACAATCACTATCCAATTATTAAAGGACTGACCGTAAATCAGCTACAGAACAATCACTGTCCAATTATTAAAGGACTGACCGTAAATCACCTACAGAACAATCACTGTCCAATTATTAAAGGACTGACCGTAAATCACCTACAGAACAATCACTGTCCAATTATTAATGGACGGACGGTAAATCACCTACAGAACAATCACTGTCCAATTATTAATGGACGGACCGTAAATCACCTACAGAACAATCACTGTCCAATTATTAATGGACGGACCGTAAATCACCTACAGAACAATCACTGTCCAATTATTAAAGGAGTGACCGTAAATCACCTGCAGAACAATCACTGTCCAATTATTAAAGGACTGACCGTAAATCACCTACAGAACAATCACTGTCCAACTATTAAAGGACGGACCGTAAATCACCTACAGAACAATCACTGTCCAATTATTAAAGGACTGACCGTAAATCACCAACAGAACAATCACTGTCCAATTATTAAATGACTGACCGTAAATCACCTACAGAACAATCACTATCCAATTATTAAAGGACTGACCGTAAATCAGCTACAGAACAATCACTGTCCAATTATTAAAGGACTGACCGTAAATCACCTACAGAACAATCACTGTCCAATTATTAAAGGACTGACCGTAAATCACCTACAGAACAATCACTGTCCAATTATTAATGGACGGACCGTAAATCACCTACAGAACAATCACTGTCCAATTATTAATGGACGGACCGTAAATCACCTACAGAACAATCTCTGTCCAATTATTAATGGACGGACCGTAAATCGCCTACAGAACAATCACTGTCCAATTATTAAAGGAGTGACCGTAAATCACCTACAGAACAATCACTGTCCAACTATTAAAGGACGGACCGTAAATCACCTACAGAACAATCACTGTCCAATTATTAAAGGACTGACCGTAAATCACCAACAGAACAATCACTGTCCAATTATTAAATGACTGACCGTAAATCACCTACAGAACAATCACTATCCAATTATTAAATGACTGACCGTAAATCACCTACAGAACAATCACTATCCAATTATTAAAGGACTGACCGTAAATCAGCTACAGAACAATCACTGTCCAATTATTAAAGGACTGACCGTAAATCACCTACAGAACAATCACTGTCCAATTATTAAAGGACTGACCGTAAATCACCTACAGAACAATCACTGTCCAATTATTAATGGACGGACCGTAAATCACCTACAGAACAATCACTGTCCAATTATTAATGGACGGACCGTAAATCACCTACAGAACAATCTCTGTCCAATTATTAATGGACGGACCGTAAATCGCCTACAGAACAATCACTGTCCAATTATTAAAGGAGTGACCGTAAATCACCTACGGAAAAATCACAATCCAATTATTAAAGGACTGACCGTAAATCACCTACAGAACAATCACTGTCCAATTATTACAGGACTGACCGTAAATCACCTACAGAACATTCACTGTCCAATTATTAAAGGACTGACCGTAAATCACCTACAGAACAATCACTGTCCAATTATTAAAGGACTGACCGTAAATCACCTACAGAACAATCACTGTCCAATTATTAAAGGACTGACCGTAAATCACCTACAGAACAATCACTGTCCAATTATTAATGGACGGACGGTAAATCACCTACAGAACAATCACTGTCCAATTATTAATGGACGGACCGTAAATCACCTACAGAACGATCACTGTCCAATTATTAAAGGAGTGACCGTAAATCACCTACAGAACAATCACTGTCCAATTATTAAAGGACTGACCGTAAATCACCTACAGAACAATCACTGTCCAATTATTAAAGGACTGACCGTAAATCACCTACAGAACAATCACTGTCCAATTATTAAAGGACTGACCGTAAATCACCTACAGAACAATCACTGTCCAATTATTAAAGGACTGACCGTAAATCACCTACAGAACAATCACTGTCCTATTATTAAAGGACGGACCGTAAATCACCGACAGAACAATCACTGTCCTATTATTAAAGGATGGACCGTAAATCACCTACAGAACAATCACTGTCCAATTATTAAAGGACTGACCGTAAATCACCTACAGAACAATCACTATCCAATTATTAAAGGACTGACCGTAAATCAGCTACAGAACAATCACTGTCCAATTATTAAAGGACTGACCGTAAATCACCTACAGAACAATCACTGTCCAATTATTAAAGGACTGACCGTAAATCACCTACAGAACAATCACTGTCCAATTATTAATGGACGGACGGTAAATCACCTACAGAACAATCACTGTCCAATTATTAATGGACGGACCGTAAATCACCTACAGAACAATCACTGTCCAATTATTAATGGACTGACCGTAAATCACCTACAGAACAATCACTGTCCAATTATTAAAGGAGTGACCGTAAATCACCTACAGAACAATCACTGTCCAATTATTAAAGGACTGACCGTAAATCACCTACAGAACAATCACTGTCCAATTATTAAAGGACGGACCGTAAATCACCTACAGAACAATCACTGTCCAATTATTAAAGGACTGACCGTAAATCACCTACAGAACAATCACTGTCCAATTATTAAAGGACTGACCGTAAATCACCTACAGAACAATCACTATCCAATTATTAAAGGACTGACCGTAAATCAGCTACAGAACAATCACTGTCCAATTATTAAAGGACTGACCGTAAATCACCTACAGAACAATCACTGTCCAATTATTAAAGGACTGACCGTAAATCACCTACAGAACAATCACTGTCCAATTATTAAAGGACTGACCGTAAATCACCTACAGAACAATCACTGTCCAATTATTAAAGGACTGACCGTAAATCACCTACAGAACAATCACTGTCCAATTATTAAAGGACTGACCGTAAATCACCTACAGAACAATCACTGTCCTATTATTAAAGGACGGACCGTAAATCACCGACAGAACAATCACTGTCCTATTATTAAAGGATGGACCGTAAATCACCTACAGAACAATCACTGTCCAATTATTAAAGGACTGACCGTAAATCACCTACAGAACAATCACTGTCCAATTATTAAAGGACTGACCGTAAATCACCTACAGAACAATCACTATCCAATTATTAAAGGACTGACCGTAAATCAGCTACAGAACAATCACTGTCCAATTATTAAAGGACTGACCGTAAATCACCTACAGAACAATCACTGTCCAATTATTAAAGGACTGACCGTAAATCACCTACAGAACAATCACTGTCCAATTATTAATGGACGGACGGTAAATCACCTACAGAACAATCACTGTCCAATTATTAATGGACGGACCGTAAATCACCTACAGAACAATCACTGTCCAATTATTAATGGACGGACCGTAAATCACCTACAGAACAATCACTGTCCAATTATTAAAGGACTGACCGTAAATCACCTGCAGAACAATCACTGTCCAATTATTAAAGGACTGACCGTAAATCACCTACAGAACAATCACTGTCCAACTATTAAAGGACGGACCGTAAATCACCTACAGAACAATCACTGTCCAATTATTAAAGGACTGACCGTAAATCACCAACAGAACAATCACTGTCCAATTATTAAATGACTGACCGTAAATCACCTACAGAACAATCACTATCCAATTATTAAAGGACTGACCGTAAATCAGCTACAGAACAATCACTGTCCAATTATTAAAGGACTGACCGTAAATCACCTACAGAACAATCACTGTCCAATTATTAAAGGACTGACCGTAAATCACCTACAGAACAATCACTGTCCAATTATTAATGGACGGACCGTAAATCACCTACAGAACAATCACTGTCCAATTATTAATGGACGGACCGTAAATCACCTACAGAACAATCTCTGTCCAATTATTAATGGACGGACCGTAAATCGCCTACAGAACAATCACTGTCCAATTATTAAAGGAGTGACCGTAAATCACCTACGGAAAAATCACAATCCAATTATTAAAGGACTGACCGTAAATCACCTACAGAACAATCACTGTCCAATTATTACAGGACTGACCGTAAATCACCTACAGAACATTCACTGTCCAATTATTAAAGGACTGACCGTAAATCACCTACAGAACAATCACTGTCCAATTATTAAAGGACTGACCGTAAATCACCTACAGAACAATCACTGTCCAATTATTAAAGGACTGACCGTAAATCACCTACAGAACAATCACTGTCCAATTATTAAAGAACGGACCGAAAATCACCTGCAGAACAATCACTGTCCAATTATTAAAGGACTGACCGTAAATCACCTACAGAAAAATCACTATCCAATTATTAAAGGACTGACCATAAATCACCTACAGAACAATCACTGGCCAATTATTAAAGGACTGACCGTAAATCACCTACAGAACAATCACTGTCCAATTATTAAAGGACTGACCGTAAATCACCGACAGAACAATCACTGTCCAATTATTAAAGGACTGACCGTAAATCACCCACAGAACAATCACTGTCCAATTATTAAAGGACTGACCGTAAATCACCGACAGAACAATCACTGTCCAATTATTAAAGGACTGACCGTAAATCACAGACAGAACAATCACTGTCCAATTATTAAAGGACTGACCGTAAATCACCTACAGAACAATCACTATCCAATTATTAAAGGACTGACCGTAAATCACCTACAGAACAATCACTGTCCAATTATTGAAGGACTGACCGTAAATCACCGACAGAACAATCACTGTCCAATTATTAAAGGACTGACCGTAAATCACCCACAGAACAATCACTGTCCAATTATTAAAGGACTGACCGTAAATCACCGACAGAACAATCACTGTCCAATTATTAAAGGACTGACCGTAAATCACAGACAGAACAATCACTGTCCAATTATTAAAGGACTGACCGTAAATCACCTACAGAACAATCACTATCCAATTATTAAAGGACTGACCGTAAATCACCTACAGAACAATCACTGTCAAATAATTAAAGGACTGACCGTAAATCACCGACAGAACAATCACTGTCCAATTATTAAAGGACTGACCGTAAATCACCGACAGAAAAATCACTGTCCAATTATTAAAGGACTGACCGTAAATCACCCACAGAACAATCACTGTCCAATTATTAAAGGACTGACCGTAAATCACCGACAGAACAATCACTGTCCAATTATTAAAGGACTGACCGTAAATCACAGACAGAACAATCACTGTCCAATTATTAAAGGACTGACCGTAAATCACCTACAGAACAATCACTATCCAATTATTAAAGGACTGACCGTAAATCACCTACAGAACAATCACTGTCCAATTATTAAAGGACTGACCGTAAATCACCGACAGAACAATCACTGTCCAATTATTAAAGGACTGACCGTAAATCACCTACAGAACAATCACTGTCCAATTATTAAAGGACTGACCGTAAATCACCTACAGAACAATCACTGTCCAATTATTAAATGTCTGACCGTAAATCACCTACAGAACAATCACTGGAATTATTAAAGGCCTGACCGTAAATCACCTACAGAACAATCACTGTCCAATTATTAAAGGACTGACCGTAAATCACCTACAGAACAATCACTGTCAATTATTAAAGGACTGACCGTAAATCACCTACAGAACAATCACTGTCAATTATTGAAGGACTGACCGTAAATCACCTACAGAACAATCACTGTCCAATTATTAAAGGACTGACCGTAAATCACCTTCAGAACAATCACTGACCAATTATTAAAGGACTGACCGTAAATCACCGACAGAACAATCACTGTCCAATTATTAAAGGACTGACCGTAAATCACCTACAGAACAATCACTGTCCAATTATTAAAGGACTGACCGTAAATCACCTACAGAACAATCACTGTCCAATTATTAAAGGACTGACCGTAAATCACCTACAGAACAATCACTGTCCAATTATTAAAGGACTGACCGTAAATCACCTACAGAACAATCACTGTCCAATTATTAAAGGACTGACCGTAAATCACCTACAGAACAATCACTATCCAATTATTAAAGGACTGACCGTAAATCACCTACAGAACAATCACTGTCCAATTATTAAAGGACTGACCGTAAATCACCTACAGAACAATCACTGTCCAATTATTAAAGGACTGACCGTAAATCACCTACAGAACAATCACTATCCAATTATTAAAGGACTGACCGTAAATCACCTACAGAACAATCACTATCCAATTATTAAAGGACAGACCGTAAATCACCTACAGAACAATCACTATCCAATTAATAAAGGACTGACCGTAAATCACCTACAGAACAATCACTGTCCAATTATTAAAGGACTGACCGTAAATCACCTACAGAACAATCACTGTCCAATTATTAAAGGACTGACCGTAAATCACCTACAGAACAATCACTATCCAATTATTAAAGGACTGACCGTAAATCATCTACAGAACAATCACTGTCCAATTATTAAAGGACTGACCGTAAATCACCTACAGAACAATCACTGTCCAATTATTAAAGGACGGACCGTAAATCACCTACAGAACAATCACTGTCCAATTATTAAAGGACGGACCGTAAATCACCTACAGAACAATCACTGTCCAATTATTAAAGGACTGACCGTAAATCACCTACAGAACAATCACTATCCAATTATTAAAGGTCTGACCGTAAATCACCTACAGAACAATCACTATCCAATTATTAAAGGACTGACAGTAAATCACCTACAGAACAATCACTGTCAATTATTAAAGGACTGACCGTAAATCACCGACAGAACAATCACTGTCCAATTATTAAAGGACGGACCGTAAATCACCTACAGAACAATCACTGTCCAATTATTAAAGGACGGACCGTAAATCACCTACAGAACAATCACTGTCCAATTATTGAAGGACTGACCGTAAATCACCTACAGAACAATCACTATCCAATTATTAAAGGACTGACCGTAAATCAGCTACAGAACAATCACTGTCCAATTATTAAAGGACTGACCGTAAATCACCTACAGAACAATCACTGTCCAATTATTAAAGGACTGACCGTAAATCACCTACAGAACAATCACTGTCCAATTATTAAAGGACTGACCGTAAATCACCTACAGAACAATCACTGTCCAATTATTAAAGGACTGACCGTAAATCACCTACAGAACAATCACTGTCCAATTATTAAAGGACTGACCGTAAATCACCTACAGAACAATCACTGTCCTATTATTAAAGGACGGACCGTAAATCACCGACAGAACAATCACTGTCCTATTATTAAAGGATGGACCGTAAATCACCTACAGAACAATCACTGTCCAATTATTAAAGGACTGACCGTAAATCACCTACAGAACAATCACTGTCCAATTATTAAAGGACTGACCGTAAATCACCTACAGAACAATCACTATCCAATTATTAAAGGACTGACCGTAAATCAGCTACAGAACAATCACTGTCCAATTATTAAAGGACTGACCGTAAATCACCTACAGAACAATCACTGTCCAATTATTAAAGGACTGACCGTAAATCACCTACAGAACAATCACTGTCCAATTATTAATGGACGGACGGTAAATCACCTACAGAACAATCACTGTCCAATTATTAATGGACGGACCGTAAATCACCTACAGAACAATCACTGTCCAATTATTAATGGACGGACCGTAAATCACCTACAGAACAATCACTGTCCAATTATTAAAGGAGTGACCGTAAATCACCTACAGAACAATCACTGTCCAATTATTAAAGGACTGACCGTAAATCACCTACAGAACAATCACTGTCCAACTATTAAAGGACGGACCGTAAATCACCTACAGAACAATCACTGTCCAATTATTAAAGGACTGACCGTAAATCACCTACAGAACAATCACTGTCCAATTATTAAAGGACTGACCGTAAATCACCTACAGAACAATCACTATCCAATTATTAAAGGACTGACCGTAAATCAGCTACAGAACAATCACTGTCCAATTATTAAAGGACTGACCGTAAATCACCTACAGAACAATCACTGTCCAATTATTAAAGGACTGACCGTAAATCACCTACAGAACAATCACTGTCCAATTATTAATGGACGGACCGTAAATCACCTACAGAACAATCACTGTCCAATTATTAATGGACGGACCGTAAATCACCTACAGAACAATCTCTGTCCAATTATTAATGGACGGACCGTAAATCACCTACAGAACAATCACTGTCCAATTATTAAAGGAGTGACCGTAAATCACCTATGGAAAAATCACAATCCAATTATTAAAGGACTGACCGTAAATCACCTACAGAACAATCACTGTCCAATTATTACAGGACTGACCGTAAATCACCTACAGAACAATCACTGTCCAATTATTAAAGGACTGACCGTAAATCACCTACAGAACAATCACTGTCCAATTATTAAAGGACTGACCGTAAATCACCTACAGAACAATCACTGTCCAATTATTAAAGGACTGACCGTAAATCACCTACAGAACAATCACTGTCCAATTATTAAAGAACGGACCGAAAATCACCTGCAGAACAATCACTGTCCAATTATTAAAGGACTGACCGTAAATCACCTACAGAAAAATCACTATCCAATTATTAAAGGACTGACCATAAATCACCTACAGAACAATCACTGGCCAATTATTAAAGGACTGACCGTAAATCACCTACAGAACAATCACTGTCCAATTATTAAAGGACTGACCGTAAATCACCGACAGAACAATCACTGTCCAATTATTAAAGGACTGACCGTAAATCACCCACAGAACAATCACTGTCCAATTATTAAAGGACTGACCGTAAATCACCGACAGAACAATCACTGTCCAATTATTAAAGGACTGACCGTAAATCACAGACAGAACAATCACTGTCCAATTATTAAAGGACTGACCGTAAATCACCTACAGAACAATCACTATCCAATTATTAAAGGACTGACCGTAAATCACCTACAGAACAATCACTGTCCAATTATTGAAGGACTGACCGTAAATCACCGACAGAACAATCACTGTCCAATTATTAAAGGACTGACCGTAAATCACCCACAGAACAATCACTGTCCAATTATTAAAGGACTGACCGTAAATCACCTACAGAACAATCACTGTCCAATTATTAAAGGACTGACCGTAAATCACAGACAGAACAATCACTGTCCAATTATTAAAGGACTGACCGTAAATCACCTACAGAACAATCACTATCCAATTATTAAAGGACTGACCGTAAATCACCTACAGAACAATCACTGTCAAATAATTAAAGGACTGACCGTAAATCACCGACAGAACAATCACTGTCCAATTATTAAAGGACTGACCGTAAATCACCGACAGAAAAATCACTGTCCAATTATTAAAGGACTGACCGTAAATCACCCACAGAACAATCACTGTCCAATTATTAAAGGACTGACCGTAAATCACCGACAGAACAATCACTGTCCAATTATTAAAGGACTGACCGTAAATCACAGACAGAACAATCACTGTCCAATTATTAAAGGACTGACCGTAAATCACCTACAGAACAATCACTATCCAATTATTAAAGGACTGACCGTAAATCACCTACAGAACAATCACTGTCCAATTATTAAAGGACTGACCGTAAATCACCGACAGAACAATCACTGTCCAATTATTAAAGGACTGACCGTAAATCACCTACAGAACAATCACTGTCCAATTATTAAAGGACTGACCGTAAATCACCTACAGAACAATCACTGTCCAATTATTAAATGTCTGACCGTAAATCACCTACAGAACAATCACTGGAATTATTAAAGGCCTGACCGTAAATCACCTACAGAACAATCACTGTCCAATTATTAAAGGACTGACCGTAAATCACCTACAGAACAATCACTGTCAATTATTAAAGGACTGACCGTAAATCACCTACAGAACAATCACTGTCAATTATTGAAGGACTGACCGTAAATCACCTACAGAACAATCACTGTCCAATTATTAAAGGACTGACCGTAAATCACCTTCAGAACAATCACTGACCAATTATTAAAGGACTGACCGTAAATCACCGACAGAACAATCACTGTCCAATTATTAAAGGACTGACCGTAAATCACCTACAGAACAATCACTGTCCAATTATTAAAGGACTGACCGTAAATCACCTACAGAACAATCACTGTCCTATTATTAAAGGACGGACCGTAAATCACCGACAGAACAATCACTGTCCAATTATTAAAGGACTGACCGTAAATCACCTACAGAACAATCACTGTCCAATTATTAAAGGACTGACCGTAAATCACCTACAGAACAATCACTGTCCAATTATTAAAGGACTGACCGTAAATCACCTACAGAACAATCACTATCCAATTATTAAAGGACTGACCGTAAATCAGCTACAGAACAATCACTGTCCAATTATTAAAGGACTGACCGTAAATCACCTACAGAACAATCACTGTCCAATTATTAAAGGACTGACCGTAAATCACCTACAGAACAATCACTGTCCAATTATTAATGGACGGACGGTAAATCACCTACAGAACAATCACTGTCCAATTATTAATGGACGGACCGTAAATCACCTACAGAACAATCACTGTCCAATTATTAATGGACGGACCGTAAATCACCTACAGAACAATCACTGTCCAATTATTAAAGGAGTGACCGTAAATCACCTACAGAACAATCACTGTCCAATTATTAAAGGACTGACCGTAAATCACCTACAGAACAATCACTGTCCAACTATTAAAGGACGGACCGTAAATCACCTACAGAACAATCACTGTCCAATTATTAAAGGACTGACCGTAAATCACCTACAGAACAATCACTGTCCAATTATTAAAGGACTGACCGTAAATCACCTACAGAACAATCACTATCCAATTATTAAAGGACTGACCGTAAATCAGCTACAGAACAATCACTGTCCAATTATTAAAGGACTGACCGTAAATCACCTACAGAACAATCACTGTCCAATTATTAAAGGACTGACCGTAAATCACCTACAGAACAATCACTGTCCAATTATTAATGGACGGACCGTAAATCACCTACAGAACAATCACTGTCCAATTATTAATGGACGGACCGTAAATCACCTACAGAACAATCTCTGTCCAATTATTAATGGACGGACCGTAAATCACCTACAGAACAATCACTGTCCAATTATTAAAGGAGTGACCGTAAATCACCTATGGAAAAATCACAATCCAATTATTAAAGGACTGACCGTAAATCACCTACAGAACAATCACTGTCCAATTATTACAGGACTGACCGTAAATCACCTACAGAACAATCACTGTCCAATTATTAAAGGACTGACCGTAAATCACCTACAGAACAATCACTGTCCAATTATTAAAGGACTGACCGTAAATCACCTACAGAACAATCACTGTCCAATTATTAAAGGACTGACCGTAAATCACCTACAGAACAATCACTGTCCAATTATTAAAGAACGGACCGAAAATCACCTGCAGAACAATCACTGTCCAATTATTAAAGGACTGACCGTAAATCACCTACAGAAAAATCACTATCCAATTATTAAAGGACTGACCATAAATCACCTACAGAACAATCACTGGCCAATTATTAAAGGACTGACCGTAAATCACCTACAGAACAATCACTGTCCAATTATTAAAGGACTGACCGTAAATCACCGACAGAACAATCACTGTCCAATTATTAAAGGACTGACCGTAAATCACCCACAGAACAATCACTGTCCAATTATTAAAGGACTGACCGTAAATCACCGACAGAACAATCACTGTCCAATTATTAAAGGACTGACCGTAAATCACAGACAGAACAATCACTGTCCAATTATTAAAGGACTGACCGTAAATCACCTACAGAACAATCACTATCCAATTATTAAAGGACTGACCGTAAATCACCTACAGAACAATCACTGTCCAATTATTGAAGGACTGACCGTAAATCACCGACAGAACAATCACTGTCCAATTATTAAAGGACTGACCGTAAATCACCCACAGAACAATCACTGTCCAATTATTAAAGGACTGACCGTAAATCACCTACAGAACAATCACTGTCCAATTATTAAAGGACTGACCGTAAATCACAGACAGAACAATCACTGTCCAATTATTAAAGGACTGACCGTAAATCACCTACAGAACAATCACTATCCAATTATTAAAGGACTGACCGTAAATCACCTACAGAACAATCACTGTCAAATAATTAAAGGACTGACCGTAAATCACCGACAGAACAATCACTGTCCAATTATTAAAGGACTGACCGTAAATCACCGACAGAAAAATCACTGTCCAATTATTAAAGGACTGACCGTAAATCACCCACAGAACAATCACTGTCCAATTATTAAAGGACTGACCGTAAATCACCGACAGAACAATCACTGTCCAATTATTAAAGGACTGACCGTAAATCACAGACAGAACAATCACTGTCCAATTATTAAAGGACTGACCGTAAATCACCTACAGAACAATCACTATCCAATTATTAAAGGACTGACCGTAAATCACCTACAGAACAATCACTGTCCAATTATTAAAGGACTGACCGTAAATCACCGACAGAACAATCACTGTCCAATTATTAAAGGACTGACCGTAAATCACCTACAGAACAATCACTGTCCAATTATTAAAGGACTGACCGTAAATCACCTACAGAACAATCACTGTCCAATTATTAAATGTCTGACCGTAAATCACCTACAGAACAATCACTGGAATTATTAAAGGCCTGACCGTAAATCACCTACAGAACAATCACTGTCCAATTATTAAAGGACTGACCGTAAATCACCTACAGAACAATCACTGTCAATTATTAAAGGACTGACCGTAAATCACCTACAGAACAATCACTGTCAATTATTGAAGGACTGACCGTAAATCACCTACAGAACAATCACTGTCCAATTATTAAAGGACTGACCGTAAATCACCTTCAGAACAATCACTGACCAATTATTAAAGGACTGACCGTAAATCACCGACAGAACAATCACTGTCCAATTATTAAAGGACTGACCGTAAATCACCTACAGAACAATCACTGTCCAATTATTAAAGGACTGACCGTAAATCACCTACAGAACAATCACTGTCCAATTATTAAAGGACTGACCGTAAATCACCTACAGAACAATCACTGTCCAATTATTAAAGGACTGACCGTAAATCACCTACAGAACAATCACTGTCCAATTATTAAAGGACTGACCGTAAATCACCTACAGAACAATCACTATCCAATTATTAAAGGACTGACCGTAAATCACCTACAGAACAATCACTGTCCAATTATTAAAGGACTGACCGTAAATCACCTACAGAACAATCACTGTCCAATTATTAAAGGACTGACCGTAAATCACCTACAGAACAATCACTGTCCAATTATTAAAGGACTGACCGTAAATCACCTACAGAACAATCACTGTCCAATTATTAAAGGACTGACCGTAAATCACCTACAGAACAATCACTGTCCAATTATTAAAGGACTGACCGTAAATCACCTACAGAACAATCACTGTCCTATTATTAAAGGACGGACCGTAAATCACCGACAGAACAATCACTGTCCTATTATTAAAGGATGGACCGTAAATCACCTACAGAACAATCACTGTCCAATTATTAAAGGACTGACCGTAAATCACCTACAGAACAATCACTGTCCAATTATTAAAGGACTGACCGTAAATCACCTACAGAACAATCACTATCCAATTATTAAAGGACTGACCGTAAATCAGCTACAGAACAATCACTGTCCAATTATTAAAGGACTGACCGTAAATCACCTACAGAACAATCACTGTCCAATTATTAAAGGACTGACCGTAAATCACCTACAGAACAATCACTGTCCAATTATTAATGGACGGACGGTAAATCACCTACAGAACAATCACTGTCCAATTATTAATGGACGGACCGTAAATCACCTACAGAACAATCACTGTCCAATTATTAATGGACGGACCGTAAATCACCTACAGAACAATCACTGTCCAATTATTAAAGGAGTGACCGTAAATCACCTACAGAACAATCACTGTCCAATTATTAAAGGACTGACCGTAAATCACCTACAGAACAATCACTGTCCAACTATTAAAGGACGGACCGTAAATCACCTACAGAACAATCACTGTCCAATTATTAAAGGACTGACCGTAAATCACCTACAGAACAATCACTGTCCAATTATTAAAGGACTGACCGTAAATCACCTACAGAACAATCACTATCCAATTATTAAAGGACTGACCGTAAATCAGCTACAGAACAATCACTGTCCAATTATTAAAGGACTGACCGTAAATCACCTACAGAACAATCACTGTCCAATTATTAAAGGACTGACCGTAAATCACCTACAGAACAATCACTGTCCAATTATTAATGGACGGACCGTAAATCACCTACAGAACAATCACTGTCCAATTATTAATGGACGGACCGTAAATCACCTACAGAACAATCTCAGTCCAATTATTAATGGACGGACCGTAAATCACCTACAGAACAATCACTGTCCAATTATTAAAGGAGTGACCGTAAATCACCTATGGAAAAATCACAATCCAATTATTAAAGGACTGACCGTAAATCACCTACAGAACAATCACTGTCCAATTATTACAGGACTGACCGTAAATCACCTACAGAACAATCACTGTCCAATTATTAAAGGACTGACCGTAAATCACCTACAGAACAATCACTGTCCAATTATTAAAGGACTGACCGTAAATCACCTACAGAACAATCACTGTCCAATTATTAAAGGACTGACCGTAAATCACCTACAGAACAATCACTGTCCAATTATTAAAGAACGGACCGAAAATCACCTGCAGAACAATCACTGTCCAATTATTAAAGGACTGACCGTAAATCACCTACAGAAAAATCACTATCCAATTATTAAAGGACTGACCATAAATCACCTACAGAACAATCACTGGCCAATTATTAAAGGACTGACCGTAAATCACCTACAGAACAATCACTGTCCAATTATTAAAGGACTGACCGTAAATCACCGACAGAACAATCACTGTCCAATTATTAAAGGACTGACCGTAAATCACCCACAGAACAATCACTGTCCAATTATTAAAGGACTGACCGTAAATCACCGACAGAACAATCACTGTCCAATTATTAAAGGACTGACCGTAAATCACAGACAGAACAATCACTGTCCAATTATTAAAGGACTGACCGTAAATCACCTACAGAACAATCACTATCCAATTATTAAAGGACTGACCGTAAATCACCTACAGAACAATCACTGTCCAATTATTGAAGGACTGACCGTAAATCACCGACAGAACAATCACTGTCCAATTATTAAAGGACTGACCGTAAATCACCCACAGAACAATCACTGTCCAATTATTAAAGGACTGACCGTAAATCACCGACAGAACAATCACTGTCCAATTATTAAAGGACTGACCGTAAATCACAGACAGAACAATCACTGTCCAATTATTAAAGGACTGACCGTAAATCACCTACAGAACAATCACTATCCAATTATTAAAGGACTGACCGTAAATCACCTACAGAACAATCACTGTCAAATAATTAAAGGACTGACCGTAAATCACCGACAGAACAATCACTGTCCAATTATTAAAGGACTGACCGTAAATCACCGACAGAAAAATCACTGTCCAATTATTAAAGGACTGACCGTAAATCACCCACAGAACAATCACTGTCCAATTATTAAAGGACTGACCGTAAATCACCGACAGAACAATCACTGTCCAATTATTAAAGGACTGACCGTAAATCACAGACAGAACAATCACTGTCCAATTATTAAAGGACTGACCGTAAATCACCTACAGAACAATCACTATCCAATTATTAAAGGACTGACCGTAAATCACCTACAGAACAATCACTGTCCAATTATTAAAGGACTGACCGTAAATCACCGACAGAACAATCACTGTCCAATTATTAAAGGACTGACCGTAAATCACCTACAGAACAATCACTGTCCAATTATTAAAGGACTGACCGTAAATCACCTACAGAACAATCACTGTCCAATTATTAAATGTCTGACCGTAAATCACCTACAGAACAATCACTGGAATTATTAAAGGCCTGACCGTAAATCACCTACAGAACAATCACTGTCCAATTATTAAAGGACTGACCGTAAATCACCTACAGAACAATCACTGTCAATTATTAAAGGACTGACCGTAAATCACCTACAGAACAATCACTGTCAATTATTGAAGGACTGACCGTAAATCACCTACAGAACAATCACTGTCCAATTATTAAAGGACTGACCGTAAATCACCTTCAGAACAATCACTGACCAATTATTAAAGGACTGACCGTAAATCACCGACAGAACAATCACTGTCCAATTATTAAAGGACTGACCGTAAATCACCTACAGAACAATCACTGTCCAATTATTAAAGGACTGACCGTAAATCACCTACAGAACAATCACTGTCCAATTATTAAAGGACTGACCGTAAATCACCTACAGAACAATCACTGTCCAATTATTAAAGGACTGACCGTAAATCACCTACAGAACAATCACTGTCCAATTATTAAAGGACTGACCGTAAATCACCTACAGAACAATCACTATCCAATTATTAAAGGACTGACCGTAAATCACCTACAGAACAATCACTGTCCAATTATTAAAGGACTGACCGTAAATCACCTACAGAACAATCACTGTCCAATTATTAAAGGACTGACCGTAAATCACCTACAGAACAATCACTATCCAATTATTAAAGGACTGACCGTAAATCACCTACAGAACAATCACTATCCAATTATTAAAGGACAGACCGTAAATCACCTACAGAACAATCACTATCCAATTAATAAAGGACTGACCGTAAATCACCTACAGAACAATCACTGTCCAATTATTAAAGGACTGACCGTAAATCACCTACAGAACAATCACTGTCCAATTATTAAAGGACTGACCGTAAATCACCTACAGAACAATCACTATCCAATTATTAAAGGACTGACCGTAAATCATCTACAGAACAATCACTGTCCAATTATTAAAGGACTGACCGTAAATCACCTACAGAACAATCACTGTCCAATTATTAAAGGACGGACCGTAAATCACCTACAGAACAATCACTGTCCAATTATTAAAGGACGGACCGTAAATCACCTACAGAACAATCACTGTCCAATTATTAAAGGACTGACCGTAAATCACCTACAGAACAATCACTATCCAATTATTAAAGGTCTGACCGTAAATCACCTACAGAACAATCACTATCCAATTATTAAAGGACTGACAGTAAATCACCTACAGAACAATCACTGTCAATTATTAAAGGACTGACCGTAAATCACCGACAGAACAATCACTGTCCAATTATTAAAGGACGGACCGTAAATCACCTACAGAACAATCACTGTCCAATTATTAAAGGACGGACCGTAAATCACCTACAGAACAATCACTGTCCAATTATTGAAGGACTGACCGTAAATCACCTACAGAACAATCACTGTCCAATTATTAAAGGACGGACCGTAAATCACCTACAGAACAATCACTGTCCAATGATTAAAGGACGGACCGTAAATCACCTACAGAACAATCACTGTCCAATTATTGAAGGACTGACCGTAAATCACCTACAGAACAATCACTGTCCAATTATTAAAGGACTGACCGTAAATCACCGACAGAACAATCACTGTCCAATTATTAAAGGACTGACCGTAAATCACCTACAGAACAATCACTGTCCAATTATTAAAGGACTGACCGTAAATCACCTACAGAGCAATCACTATCCAATTATTAAAGGACTGACCGTAAATCACCTACAGAACAATCACTGTCCTATTATTAAAGGACTGACCCTAAATCACCTACAGAACAATCACTGTCCAATTATTAAAGGACTGACCGTAAATCACCTACAGAACAATCACTGTCCAATTATTAAAGGACTGACCGTAAATCACCTACAGAACAATCACTGTCCAATTATTAAAGGACTGACCGTAAATCACCTACAGAACAATCACTGTCAAATTATTAAAGGACTGACCGTAAATCACCTACAGAACAATCAGTGTCCTATTATTAAAGGACTGACCGTAAATCACCTACAGAACAATCACTGTCCAATTATTAAAGGTCTGACCGAAAATCACCTACAGAACAATCACTGTCCAATTATTAAAGGACTGACCGTAAATCACCTACAGAACAATCACTGTCAAATTATTAAAGGACTGACCGTAAATCACCTACAGAACAATCACTGTCCTATTATTAAAGGACTGACCGTAAATCACCTACAGAACAATCACTGTCCAATTATTAAAGGTCTGACCGTAAATCACCTACAGAACAATCACTGTCCAATTATTAAAGGACTGACCGTAAATCACCTACAGAACAATCACTGTCAAATTATTAAAGGACTGACCGTAAATCACCTACAGAACAATCAGTGTCCACTTATTAAAAGACTGACCGTAAATCACCTACAGAACAATCACTATCCAATTATTAAAGGACTGACAGTAAATCACCTACAGAACAATCACTGTCAATTATTAAAGGACTGACCGTAAATCACCGACAGAACAATCACTGTCCAATTATTAAAGGACGGACCGTAAATCACCTACAGATCAATCACTGTCCAATTATTAAAGGACGGACCGTAAATCACCTACAGAACAATCACTGTCCAATTATTGAAGGACTGACCGTAAATCACCTACAGAACAATCACTGTCCAATTATTAAAGGACTGACCGTAAATCACCTACAGAACAATCACTGTCCAATTATTAAAGGACGGACCGTAAATCACCTACAGAACAATCACTGTCCAATTATTAAAGGACTGACCGTAAATCACCTACAGAACAATCACTGTCCAATTATTAAAGGACGGACCGTAAATCACCTACAGAACAATCACTGTCCAATTATTGAAGGACTGACCGTAAATCACCTACAGAACAATCACTGTCCAATTATTAAAGGACTGACCGTAAATCACCGACGGAACAATCACTGTCCAATTATTAAGGACTGACCGTAAATCACCTACAGAACAATCACTGTCCAATTATTAAAGGACTGACCGTAAATCACCTACAGAGCAATCACTATCCAATTATTAAAGGACTGACCGTAAATCACCTACAGAACAATCACTGTCCTATTATTAAAGGACTGACCCTAAATCACCTACAGAACAATCACTGTCCAATTATTAAAGGACTGACCGTAAATCACCTACAGAACAATCACTGTCCAATTATTAAAGGTCTGACCGTAAATCACCTACAGAACAATCACTGTCCAATTATTAAAGGACTGACCGTAAATCACCTACAGAACAATCACTGTCAAATTATTAAAGGACTGACCGTAAATCACCTACAGAACAATCAGTGTCCTATTATTAAAGGACTGACCGTAAATCACCTACAGAACAATCACTGTCCAATTATTAAAGGTCTGACCGAAAATCACCTACAGAACAATCACTGTCCAATTATTAAAGGACTGACCGTAAATCACCTACAGAACAATCACTGTCAAATTATTAAAGGACTGACCGTAAATCACCTACAGAACAATCACTGTCCTATTATTAAAGGACTGACCGTAAATCACCTACAGAACAATCACTGTCCAATTATTAAAGGTCTGACCGTAAATCACCTACAGAACAATCACTGTCCAATTATTAAAGGACTGACCGTAAATCACCTACAGAACAATCACTGTCAAATTATTAAAGGACTGACCGTAAATCACCTACAGAACAATCAGTGTCCACTTATTAAAAGACTGACCGTAAATCACCTACAGAACAATCACTGTCCAATTATTAAAGGACTGACCGTAAATCACCTACAGAACAATCACTATCCAATTATTAAAGGACTGACCGTAAATCATCTACAGAACAATCACTGTCCAATTATTAAAGGACTGACCGTAAATCACCTACAGAACAATCACTGTCCAATTATTGAAGGACTGACCGTAAATCACCTACAGAACAATCACTGTCCAATTATTAAAGGGCGGACCGTAAATCACCTACAGAACAATCACTGTCCAATTATTAAAGGACGGACCGTAAATCACCTACAGAACAATCACTGTCCAATTATTGAAGGACTGACCGTAAATCACCTACAGAACAATCACTGTCCAATTATTAAAGGACTGACCGTAAATCACCTACAGAACTATCACTGTCTAATTATTAAAGGACGGACCGTAAATCACCGACAGAACAATCACTTTCCAATAATTAAAGGACTGACCGTAAATCACCTGCAGAACAATCACTATCCAATTATTAAAGGACTGACCGTAAATCACCTACAGAACAATCACTGTCCAATTATTAAAGGTCTGACCGTAAATCACCTACAGAACAATCACTGTCCAATTATTGAAGGTCTGACCGTAAATCACCTACAGAACAATCACTATCAAATTATTAAAGGCCTGACCGTAAATCACCTACAGAACAATCACTGTCCAATTATTAAAGGTCTGACCGTAAATCACCTACAGATCAATCACTGTCCAATTATTAAAGGACTGACCTTAAATCACCTAAAGTACAATCACTGTCCAATTATTAAAGGACTGACCGTAAATCACCTACAGAACAATCACTGTCCAATTCTTAAAGGTCTGACCGTAAATCACCTACAGAACAATCACTATCCAATTATTAAAGGACTGAACGTAAATCACCGACAGAACAATCACTATCCAATTATTAAAGGACTGACCGTAAATCACCTACAGAACAATCACTGTCCAATTATTAAAGGCCTGACCGTAAATCACCTACAGAACAATCACTGTCCAATTATTAAAGGACGGACCGTAAATCACCTACAGAACAATCACTGTCCAATTATTAAAGGACTGACCGTAAATCACCTGCAGAACAATCACTGTCCTATTATTAAAGGACTGACCGTGAATCACCTACAGAACAATCACTGTCCAATTATTAAAGGACTGACCGTGAATCACCTACAGAACAATCACTGTCCAATTATTAAAGGACTGACCGTAAATCACCTACAGAACAATCACTGTCCAATTATTAAAGGACTGACCGTAAATCACCTACAGAACAATCACTGTCCAATTATTAAAGGACTGACCGTAAATCACCTACAGAACAATCACTGTCCAATTATTAAAGGACTGACCGGAAATCACCTACAGAACAATCACTGTCTAATTATTAAAGGACTGACCGTAAATCACCTACAGAACAATCACTGTCCAATTATTAAAGGACAGACCGTAAATCACCTACAGAACAATCACTGTCCTATTATTAAAGGACGGACCGTAAATCACCGACAGAACAATCACTGTCCAATTATTAAAGGACGGACCGTAAATCACCTACAGAACAATCACTGTCCAATTATTAAAGGACTGACCGTAAATCACCTACAGAACAATCACTGTCCAATTATTAAAGGACTGACCGTAAATCACCTACAGAACAATCACTATCCAATTATTAAAGGACTGACCGTAAATCAGCTACAGAACAATCACTGTCCAATTATTAAAGGACTGACCGTAAATCACCTACAGAACAATCACTGTCCAATTATTAAAGGACTGACCGTAAATCACCTACAGAACAATCACTGTCCAATTATTAATGGACGGACCGTAAATCACCTACAGAACAATCACTGTCCAATTATTAATGGACGGACCGTAAATCACCTACAGAACAATCACTGTCCAATTATTAATGGACGGACCGTAAATCACCTACAGAACAATCACTGTCCAATTATTAAAGGAGTGACCGTAAATCACCTACAGAACAATCACTATCCAATTATTAAAGGACTGACCGTAAATCACCTACAGAACAATCACTGTCCAATTATTACAGGACTGACCGTAAATCACCTACAGAACAATCACTGTCCAATTATTAAAGGACTGACCGTAAATCACCTACAGAACAATCACTGTCCAATTATTAAAGGACTGACCGTAAATCACCTACAGAACAATCACTGTCCAATTATTAAAGGACTGACCGTAAATCACCTACAGAACAATCACTGTCCAATTATTAAAGGCCTGACCGTAAATCACCTACAGAACAATCACTGTCCAATTATTAAAGGACTGACCGTAAATCACCTACAGAACAATCACTGTCCAATTATTAAAGGACTGACCGTAAATCACCTACAGAACAATCACTATCCAATTATTAAAGGACTGACCGTAAATCACCTACAGAACAATCACTGTCCAATTATTAAAGGACTGTCCGTAAATCACCTACAGAACAATCACTGTCCAATTATTAAAGGACTGACCGTAAATCACCTACAGAACAATCACTGTCCAATTATTAAAGGACTGACCGTAAATCACCTACAGAACAATCACTATCCAATTATTAAAGGACTGACCGTAAATCACCTACAGAACAATCACTGTCCAATTATTCAAGGACTGACCGTAAATCACCTACAGAACAATCACTATCCAATTATTAAAGGACTGACCGTAAATCACCTACAGAACAATCACTGTCCAATTATTAAAGGACTGACCGTAAATCACCTGCAGAACAATCACTGTCCAATTATTAAAGGACTGACCGTGAATCACCTACAGAACAATCACTGTCCAATTATTAAAGGACTGACCGTGAATCACCTACAGAACAATCACCGTCCAATTATTAAAGGACTGACCGTAAATCACCTACAGAACAATCACTGTCCAATTATTAAAGGACTGACCGTAAATCACCTACAGAACAATCACTGTCCAATTATTAAAGGACTGACCGTAAATCACCTACAGAACAATCACTGTCCAATTATTAAAGGACTGACCGTAAATCACCTACAGAACAATCACTGTCCAATTATTAAAGGACTGACCGTAAATCACCTACAGAACAATCACTATCCAATTATTAAAGGACTGACCGTAAATCACCTACAGAACAATCACTGTCCAATTATTAAAGGACTGACCGTAAATCACCTGCAGAACAATCACTGTCCAATTATTAAAGGACTGACCGTGAATCACCTACAGAACAATCACTGTCCAATTATTAAAGGACTGACCGTGAATCACCTACAGAACAATCACCGTCCAATTATTAAAGGACTGACCGTAAATCACCTACAGAACAATCACTGTCCAATTATTAAAGGACTGACCGTAAATCACCTACAGAACAATCACTGTCCAATTATTAAAGGACTGACCGTAAATCACCTACAGAACAATCACTGTCCAATTATTAAAGGACTGACCGGAAATCACCTACAGAACAATCACTGTCTAATTATTAAAGGACTGACCGTAAATCACCTACAGAACAATCACTGTCCAATTATTAAAGGACTGACCGTAAATCACCTACAGAACAATCACTGTCCTATTATTAAAGGACGGACCGTAAATCACCGACAGAACAATCACTGTCCAATTATTAAAGGACGGACCGTAAATCACCTACAGAACAATCACTGTCCAATTATTAAAGGACTGACCGTAAATCACCTACAGAACAATCACTGTCCAATTATTAAAGGACTGACCGTAAATCACCTACAGAACAATCACTGTCCAATTATTAAAGGACTGACCGTAAATCAGCTACAGAACAATCACTGTCCAATTATTAAAGGACTGACCGTAAATCACCTACAGAACAATCACTGTCCAATTATTAAAGGACTGACCGTAAATCACCTACAGAACAATCACTGTCCAATTATTAATGGACGGACCGTAAATCACCTACAGAACAATCACTGTCCAATTATGAATGGACGGACCGTAAATCACCTACAGAACAATCACTGTCCAATTATTAAAGGAGTGACCGTAAATCACCTACAGAACAATCACTGTCCAATTATTAAAGGACTGACCGTAAATCACCTACAGAACAATCACTGTCCAATTATTAAAGGACTGACCGTAAATCACCTACAGAACAATCACTATCCAATTATTAAAGGACTGACCGTAAATCACCTACAGAACAATCACTGTCCAATTATTACAGGACTGACCGTAAATCACCTACAGAACAATCACTGTCCAATTATTAAAGGACTGACCGTAAATCACCTACAGAACAATCACTGTCCAATTATTAAAGGACGGACCGTAAATCACCTGCAGAACAATCACTGTCCAATTATTAAAGGACTGACCGTAAATCACCTACAGAACAATCACTATCCAATTATTAAAGGACTGACCGTAAATCACCGACAGAACAATCACTGTCGAATTATTAAAGGACTGACCGTAAATCACCTGCAGAACAATCACTGTCCAATGATTAAAGGACTGACCGTAAATCACCTACAGAACAATCGCTATCCAATTATTAAAGGACTGACCGTAAATCACCTACAGAACAATCACTATCCAATTATTAAAGGACTGACCATAAATCACCTACAGAACAATCACTGTCCAATTATTAAAGGACTGACCGGAAATCACCTACAGAACAATCACTGTCCAATTATTAAAGGACTGACCGTAAATCACCTACAGAACAATCACTGTCCAATTATTAAAGGACTGACCGTAAATCACCTACAGAACAATCACTATCCAATTATTAAAGGACTGACCGTAAATCACCTACAGAACAATCACTGTCCAATTATTAAAGGACTGACCGGAAATCACCTACAGAACAATCACTGTCCAATTATTAAAGGACTGACCGTAAATCACCTGCAGAACAATCACTGTCCAATTATTAAAGGACTGACCGTAAATCACCTACAGAACAATCACTATCCAATTATTAAAGGACTGACCGTAAATCACCTACAGAACAATCACTGTCCAATTATTAAAGGACTGACCGTAAATCACCTACAGAACAATCACTGTCCAATTATTAAAGCACTGATCGTAAATCACCTACAGAACAATCACTGTCCAATTATTAAAGGACTGACCGTAAATCACCTGCAGTACAGGCACTGTCCATTTATTAAAGGACTGACCGTAAATCACCTACAGAACAATCACTGTCCTATTATTAAAGGACGGACCGTAAATCACCTACAGAACAATCACTGTCCAATTATTAAAGGACTGACCGTAAATCACCGACAGAACAATCACTGTCCAATTATTAAAGGACGGACCGTAAATCACCTACAGAACAATCACTGTCCAATTATTAAAGGACTGACCGTAAATCACCTACAGAACAATCACTGTCCAATTATTAAAGGACTGACCGTAAATCACCTACAGAACAATCACTGTCCAATTATTAAAGGACTGACCGTAAATCACCTACAGAACAATCACTGTCCAATTATTAAAGGACTGACCGTAAATCACCTACAGAACAATCACTATCCAATTATTAAAGGACTGACCGTAAATCTCCTACAGAACAATCACTGTCCAATTATTAAAGGACGGACCGTAAATCACCTACAGAACAATCACTGTCCAATTATTAATGGACGGACCGTAAATCACCTACAGAACAATCACTGTCCAATTATTACAGGACTGACCGTAAATCACCTACAGAACAATCACTGTCCAATTATTAAAGGACTGACCGTAAATCACCTACAGAACAATCACTGTCCAATTATTAAAGGACTGACCGTAAATCACCTACAGAACAATCACTGTCCAATTATTAAAGGACTGACCGTAAATCACCTGCAGAACAATCACTGTCGAATTATTAAAGGACTGACCGTAAATCACCTGCAGAACAATCACTGTCCAATTATTAAAGGACTGACCGTAAATCACCTACAGAACAATCACTATCCAATTATTAAAGGACTGACCGTAAATCACCTACAGAACAATCACTATCCAATTATTAAAGGACTGACCGTAAATCACCTACAGAACAATCACTGTCCAATTATTAAAGGACTGACCGTAAATCACCTACAGAACAATCACTGTCCAATTATTAAAGGACTGACCGTAAATCACCTACAGAACAATCACTGTCCAATTATTAAAGGACTGACGGTAAATCACCTGCAGAACAATCACTGTCCAATTATTAAAGGACTGACCGTAAATCACCTACAGAACAATCACTATCCAATTATTAAAGGACTGACCGTAAATCACCTACAGAACAATCACTGTCCAATTATTAAAGGACTGACCGTAAATCACCTACAGAACAATCACTGTCCAATTATTAAAGGACTGACCGCAAATCACCTGCAGAACAATCACTGTCCAATTATTAAAGGACTGACCGTAAATCACCTACAGAACAATCACTGTCCAATTATTAAAGGACTGACCGTAAATCACCTCCAGAACAATCACTGTCCAATTATTAAAGGACTGACCGTAAATCACCTACAGAACAATCACTGTCCAATTATTAAAGGACTGACCGTAAATCACCTCCAGAACAATCACTGTCCAATTATTAAAGGACTGACCGTAAATCACCTACAGAACAATCACTATCCAATTATTAAAGGACTGACCGTAAATCACCTACAGAACAATCACTGTCCAATTATTAAAGGACTGACCGTAAATCACCTACAGAACAATCACTGTCCAATTATTAAAGGACTGACCGTAAATCACCTGCAGAACAATCACTGTCCAATTATTAAAGGACTGACCGTAAATCACCTACAGAACAATCTCTGTCCAATTATTAAAGGATTGACCATAAATCACCTGCAGAACAATCACTGTCCAATTATTAAAGGACTGACCGTAAATCACCTACAGAACAATCACTGTCCAATTATTAAAGGACTGACCGTAAATCACCTACAGAACAATCACTGTCCAATTATTAAAGGACTGACCGTAAATCACCTACAGAACAATCACTGTCCAATTATTAAAGGTCTGACCGTAAATCACCTACAGAACAATCACTGTCCAATTATTAAAGGACTGACCGTAAATCACCTACAGAACAATCACTGTCCTATTATTAAAGGACTCACCGTAAATCACCTACAGAACAATCACTGTCCAATTATTAAAGGACTGACTGTAAATCACCTACAGAACAATCACTGTCCTATTATTAAAGGACTGACCGTAAATCACCTACAGAACAATCACTGTCCAATTATTAAAGGACTGACCGTAAATCACCTACAGAACAATCACTGTCGAATTATTAAAGGACTGACCGTAAATCACCTACAGAACAATCACTATCCAATTATTAAAGGACTGACCGTAAATCACCTACAGAACAATCACTATCCAATTATTAAAGGACTGACCGTAAATCACCTACAGAACAATCACTGTCCAATTATTAAAGGACTGACCGTAAATCACCTTCAGAACAATCACTGTCCAATTATTAAAGGACTGACCGTAAATCACCTACAGAACAATCACTGTCCAATTATTAAAGGACTGACCGTAAATCACCTGCAGAACAATCACTGTCCAATTATTAAAGGACTGACCGTAAATCACCTACAGAACAATCACTATCCAATTATTAAAGGACTGACCGTAAATCACCTACAGAACAATCACTGTCCAATTATTAAAGGACTGACCGTAAATCACCTACAGAACAATCACTGTCCAATTATTAAAGGACTGACCGTAAATCACCTGCAGAACAATCACTGTCCAATTATTAAAGGACTGACCGTAAATCACCTACAGAACAATCACTGTCCAATTATTAAAGGACTGACAGTAAATCACCTCCAGAACAATCACTGTCCAATTATTAAAGGACTGACCGTAAATCACCTACAGAACAATCACTGTCCAATTATTAAAGGACTGACCGTAAATCACCTCCAGAACAATCACTGTCCAATTATTAAAGGACTGACCGTAAATCACCTACAGAACAATCACTATCCAATTATTAAAGGTCTGACCGTAAATCACCTACAGAACAATCACTGTCCAATTATTAAAGGACTGACCGTAAACCACCTACAGAACAATCACTGTCCAATTATTAAAGGACTGACCGTAAATCACCTGCAGAACAATCACTGTCCAATTATTAAAGGACTGACCGTAAATCACCTACAGAACAATCACTGTCCAATTATTAAAGGACTGACCATAAATCACCTGCAGAACAATCACTGTCCAATTATTAAAGGACTGACCGTAAATCACCTACAGAACAATCACTGTCCAATTATTAAAGGACTGACCGTAAATCACCTACAGAACAATCACTGTCCAATTATTAAAGGACTGACCGTAAATCACCTACAGAACAATCACTGACCAATTATTAAAGGACTGACCGTAAATCACCTACAGAACAATCACTGTCCAATTATTAAAGGGCTGACCGTAAATCACCTACAGAACAATCACTGTCCTATTATTAAAGGACTGACCGTAAATCACCTACAGAACAATCACTGTCCAATTATTAAAGTACTGACCGTAAATCACCTACAGAACAATCACTGTCCTATTATTAAAGGACTGACCGTAAATCACCTACAGAACAATCACTGTCCAATTATTAAAGGACTGACTGTAAATCACCTACAGAACAATCACTGTCCAATTATTAAAGGACTGACCGTAGATCACCTACAGAACAATCACTATCCAATTATTAAAGGACTGACCGTAAATCACCGACAGAACAATCACTATCAATCACTGTCCAATTATTAAAGGACTGACCGTAAATCACCTACAGAACAATCACTGTCCAATTATTAAAGGACTGACCGTAAATCACCTACAGAACAATCACTGTCCTATTATTAAAGGACGGACCGTAAATCACCGACAGAACAATCACTGTCCAATTATTAAAGGACGGACCGTAAATCACCTACAGAACAATCACCGTCCAATTATTAAAGGACTGACCGTAAATCACCTACAGAACAATCACTGTCCAATTATTAAAGGACTGACCGTAAATCACCTACAGAACAATCACTGTCCAATTATTAAAGGACTGACCGTAAATCACCTACAGAACAATCACTGTCCAATTATTAAAGGACTGACCGTAAATCAGCTACAGAACAATCACTGTCCAATTATTAAAGGACTGACCGTAAATCACCTACAGAACAATCACTGTCCAATTATTAAAGGTCTGACCGTAAATCACCTACAGAACAATCACTCTCCAATTATTAAAGGACTGACCGTAAATCACCTACAGAACAATCACTATCCAATTATTAAAGGACTGACCGTAAATCAGCTACAGAACAATCACTATCCAATTATTAAAGGACTGACCGTAAATCAGCTACAGAACAATCACTGTCCAATTATTAAAGGACGGACCGTAAATCACCTACAGAACAATCACTGTCCAATTATTAAAGGACTGACCGTAAATCACCTACAGAACAATCACTGTCCAATTATTAATGGACGGACCGTAAATCACCTACAGAACAATCACTGTCCAATTATTAATGGACGGACCGTAAATCACCTACAGAACAATCACTGTCCAATTATTACAGGACTGACCGTAAATCACCTGCAGAACAATCACTGTCCAATTATTAAAGGACTGACCGTAAATCACCTACAGAACAATCACTGTCCAATTATTAAAGGACTGACCGTAAATCACCTACAGAACAATCACTGTCCAATTATTAAAGGACTGACCGTAAATCACCTACAGAACAATCACTGTCGAATTATTAAAGGACTGACCGTAAATCACCTGCAGAACAATCACTGTCCAATTATTAAAGGACTGACCGTAAATCACCTACAGAACAATCACTATCCAATTATTAAAGGACTGACCGTAAATCACCTACAGAACAATCACTATCCAATTATTAAAGGACTGACCGTAAATCACCTACAGAACAATCACTGTCCAATTATTAAAGGACTGACCGTAAATCACCTACAGAACAATCACAGTCCAATTATTAAAGGACTGACCGGAAATCACCTACAGAACAATCACTGTCCAATTATTAAAGGACTGACCGTAAATCACCTACAGAACAATCACTATCCAATTATTAAAGGACTGACCGTAAATCACCTGCAGAACAATCACTGTCCAATTATTAAAGGACTGACCGTAAATCACCTACAGAACAATCACTATCCAATTATTAAAGGACTGACCGTAAATCACCTACAGAACAATCACTATCCAATTATTAAAGGACTGACCGTAAATCACCTACAGAACAATCACTGTCCAATTATTAAAGGACGGACCGTAAATCACCTACAGAACAATCACTGTCCAATTATTAATGGACGGACCGTAAATCACCTACAGAACAATCACTGTCCAATTATTACAGGACTGACCGTAAATCACCTACAGAACAATCACTGTCCAATTATTAAAGGACTGACCGTAAATCACCTACAGAACAATCACTGTCCAATTATTAAAGGACTGACCGTAAATCACCTACAGAACAATCACTGTCGAATTATTAAAGGACTGACCGTAAATCACCTGCAGAACAATCACTGTCCAATTATTAATGGACTGACCGTAAATCACATACAGAACAATCACTATCCAATTATTAAAGGACTGACCGTAAATCACCCTCAGAACAATCACTATCCAATTATTAAAGGACTGACCGTAAATCACCTACAGAACAATCACTGTCCAATTATTAAAGGACTGACCGTAAATCTCCGACAGAACAATCACTGTCCAATTATTAAAGGACTGACCGTAAATCACCTACAGAACAATCACTGTCCAATTATTAAAGCACTGACCGTAAATCACCTACAGAACAATCACTGTCCAATTATTAAAGGACTGACCGTAAATCACCTACAGAACAATCACTGTCCAATTATTAAAGGACTGACCGTAAATCACCTGCAGAACAATCACTGTCCAATTATTAAAGGACTGACCGTAAATCACCTACAGAACAATCACTATCCAATTATTAAAGGACTGACCGTAAATCACCTACAGAACAATCACTTCCAATTATTAAAGGACTGACCGTAAATCACCTACAGAACAATCACTGTCCAATTATTAAAGGACTGACCGTAAATCACCTACAGAACAATCACTGTCCAATTATTAAAGGACTGACCGTAAATCACCTACAGAACAATCACTGTCCAATTATTAAAAGACTGACCGTAAATCACCTGCAGAACAATCACTGTCCAATTATTAAAGGACTGACCGTAAATCACCTACAGAACAATCACTGTCCAATTATTAAAGGACTGACCGTAAATCACCTACAGAACAATCACTGTCCAATTATTAAAGGACTGACCGTAAATCACCTACAGAGCAATCACTGTCCAATTATTAAAGGACTGACCGTAAATCACCTACAGAACAATCACTGTCCAATTATTAAAGGACTGACCGTAAATCACCTACAGATCAATCACTGTCCAATTATTAAAGGACTGACCGTAAATCACCTGCAGAACAATCACTGTCCAATTATTAAAGGACTGACCGTAAATCACCTACAGAACAATCACTGTCCAATTATTAAAGGACTGACTGTTAATCACCTACAGAACAATCACTGTCCAATTATTAAAGGACTGACCGTAAATCACCTACAGAACAATCACTATCCAATTATTAAAGGACTGACCGTAAATCACCTACAGAACAATCACTGTCCAATTATTAAAGGACTGACCGTAAATCACCTACAGAACAATCACTGTCCAATTATTAAAGGACTGACCGTAAATCACCTACAGAACAATCACTATCCAATTATTAAAGGACTGACCGCAAATCACCTACAGAACAATCACTGTCCAATTATTAAAGGACTGACCGTAAATCACCTACAGAACAATCACTGTCCAATTATTAAAGGACTGACCGTAAATCACCTACAGAACAATCACTGTCCAATTATTAAAGGACTGACCGTAAATCACCTACAGAACAATCACTGTCCAATTATTAAAGGACTGACCGTAAATCACCTACAGAACAATCACTATCCTATTATTAAAGGACTGACCGTAAATCACCTACAGAACAATCACTGTCCAATTATTAAAGGACTGACCGTAAATCACCGACAGAACAATCACTATCCAATTATTAAAGGACTGACCGTAAATCACCTACAGAACAATCACTGCCAATTATTAAAGGACTGACCGTAAATCACCTACAGAACAATCACCGTCCAATTATTAAAAGACTGACCGTAAATCACCTACAGAACAATCACTATCCAATTATTAAAGGACTGACCGTAAATCACCTACAGAACAATCACTGTCCAATTATTAAAGGACTGACCATAAATCACCTACAGAACAATCACTGTCCAATTATTAAAGGACTGACCATAAATCACCTACAGAACAATCACTGTCCAATTATTAAAGGACAGACCGTAAATCACCTACAGAACAATCACAGTCCAATTATTAAAGGACTGACCGTAAATCATCGACAGAACAATCACTGTCCAATTATTAAAGGACTGACCGTAAATCACCTACAGAACAATCACTATCCAATTATTAAAGGACTGACCGTAAATCACCTACAGAACAATCACTGTCCAATTATTAAAGGACTGACCGTAAATCACCTACAGAGCAATCACTGTCCAATTATTAAAGGACTGACCGTAAATCACCTACAGAACAATCACTGTCCAATTATTAAAGGACTGACCGTAAATCACCTGCAGAACAATCACTGTCCAATTATTAAAGGACTGACCGTAAATCACCTACAGAACAATCACTATCCAATTATTAAAGGACTGACCGTAAATCACCTACAGAACAATCACTATCCAATTATTAAAGGACTGACCGTAAATCACCTACAGAACAATCACTGTCCAATTATTAAAGGACTGACCGTAAATCACCTACAGAACAATCACAGTCCAATTATTAAAGGACTGACCGGAAATCACCTACAGAACAATCACTGTCCAATTATTAAAGGACTGACCGTAAATCACCTACAGAACAATCACTATCCAATTATTAAAGGACTGACCGTAAATCACCTGCAGAACAATCACTGTCCAATTATTAAAGGACTGACCGTAAATCACCTACAGAACAATCACTATCCAATTATTAAAGGACTGACCGTAAATCACCTACAGAACAATCACTATCCAATTATTAAAGGACTGACCGTAAATCACCTACAGAACAATCACTGTCCAATTATTAAAGGACGGACCGTAAATCACCTACAGAACAATCACTGTCCAATTATTAATGGACGGACCGTAAATCACCTACAGAACAATCACTGTCCAATTATTACAGGACTGACCGTAAATCACCTACAGAACAATCACTGTCCAATTATTAAAGGACTGACCGTAAATCACCTACAGAACAATCACTGTCCAATTATTAAAGGACTGACCGTAAATCACCTACAGAACAATCACTGTCGAATTATTAAAGGACTGACCGTAAATCACCTGCAGAACAATCACTGTCCAATTATTAATGGACTGACCGTAAATGACATACAGAACAATCACTATCCAATTATTAAAGGACTGACCGTAAATCACCCTCAGAACAATCACTATCCAATTATTAAAGGACTGACCGTAAATCACCTACAGAACAATCACTGTCCAATTATTAAAGGACTGACCGTAAATCTCCGACAGAACAATCACTGTCCAATTATTAAAGGACTGACCGTAAATCACCTACAGAACAATCACTGTCCAATTATTAAAGCACTGACCGTAAATCACCTACAGAACAATCACTGTCCAATTATTAAAGGACTGACCGTAAATCACCTACAGAACAATCACTGTCCAATTATTAAAGGACTGACCGTAAATCACCTGCAGAACAATCACTGTCCAATTATTAAAGGACTGACCGTAAATCACCTACAGAACAATCACTATCCAATTATTAAAGGACTGACCGTAAATCACCTACAGAACAATCACTTCCAATTATTAAAGGACTGACCGTAAATCACCTACAGAACAATCACTGTCCAATTATTAAAGGACTGACCGTAAATCACCTACAGAACAATCACTGTCCAATTATTAAAGGACTGACCGTAAATCACCTACAGAACAATCACTGTCCAATTATTAAAAGACTGACCGTAAATCACCTGCAGAACAATCACTGTCCAATTATTAAAGGACTGACCGTAAATCACCTACAGAACAATCACTGTCCAATTATTAAAGGACTGACCGTAAATCACCTACAGAACAATCACTGTCCAATTATTAAAGGACTGACCGTAAATCACCTACAGAGCAATCACTGTCCAATTATTAAAGGACTGACCGTAAATCACCTACAGAACAATCACTGTCCAATTATTAAAGGACTGACCGTAAATCACCTACAGAACAATCACTGTCCAATTATTAAAGGACTGACCGTAAATCACCTGCAGAACAGTCACTGTCCAATTATTAAAGGACTGACCGTAAATCACCTACAAAACAATCACTGTCCAATTATTAAAGGACTGACTGTTAATCACCTACAGAACAATCACTGTCCAATTATTAAAGGACTGACCGTAAATCACCTACAGAACAATCACTATCCAATTATTAAAGGACTGACCGTAAATCACCTACAGAACAATCACTGTCCAATTATTAAAGGACTGACCGTAAATCACCTACAGAACAATCACTGTCCAATTATTAAAGGACTGACCGTAAATCACCTACAGAACAATCACTATCCAATTATTAAAGGACTGACCGCAAATCACCTACAGAACAATCACTGTCCAATTATTAAAGGACTGACCGTAAATCACCTACAGAACAATCACTGTCCAATTATTAAAGGACTGACCGTAAATCACCTGCAGAACAATCACTGTCCAATTATTAAAGGACTGACCGTAAATCACCTACAGAACAATCACTGTCCAATTATTAAAGGACTGACCGTAAATCACCTACAGAACAATCACTATCCTATTATTAAAGGACTGACCGTAAATCACCTACAGAACAATCACTGTCCAATTATTAAAGGACTGACCGTAAATCACCGACAGAACAATCACTATCCAATTATTAAAGGACTGACCGTAAATCACCTACAGAACAATCACTGCCAATTATTAAAGGACTGACCGTAAATCACCTACAGAACAATCACCGTCCAATTATTAAAAGACTGACCGTAAATCACCTACAGAACAATCACTATCCAATTATTAAAGGACTGACCGTAAATCACCTACAGAACAATCACTGTCCAATTATTAAAGGACTGACCATAAATCACCTACAGAACAATCACTGTCCAATTATTAAAGGACTGACCATAAATCACCTACAGAACAATCACTGTCCAATTATTAAAGGACAGACCGTAAATCACCTACAGAACAATCACAGTCCAATTATTAAAGGACTGACCGTAAATCATCGACAGAACAATCACTGTCCAATTATTAAAGGACTGACCGTAAATCACCTACAGAACAATCACTGTCCAATTATTAAAGGACTGACCGTAAATCACCTACAGAACAATCACTATCCAATTATTAAAGGACTGACCGTAAATCACCGACAGAACAATCACTGTCCAATTATTAAAGGACTGACCGTAAATCACCTACAGAACAATCACTGTCCAATTATTAAAGGACTGACCGTAAATCACCTACAGAACAATCACTATCCAATTATGAAAGGACTGACCGTAAATCACCTACAGAACAATCACTGTCCAATTATTAAAGCACTGACCGTAAATCACATACAGCACAATCACTGTCCAATTATTAAAGGACTGACCGTAAATCACCTACAGAACAATCACTGTCCAATTATTAAAGGACTGACCGTAAATCACCTACAGAACATTCACTGTCCAATTATTAAAGGACTGACCGTAAATCACCTACAGAACAATCACTGTCCAATTATTAAAGGACTGACCTTAAATCACCTACAGAACAATCACTGTCCAATTATTAAAGGACTGACCGTAAATCACCTACAGAACAATCACTGTCCAATTATTAAAGGACTGACCGTAAATCACCTACAGAACAATCACTGTCCAATTATTAAAGGACTGACCGTAAATCACCTACAGAACAATCACTGTCCAATTATTAAAGGACTGACCGTAAATCACCTACAGAACAATCACTATCCAATTATGAAAGGACTGACCGTAAATCACCTACAGAACAATCACTGTCCAATTATTAAAGGACTGAACGTAAATCACCGACAGAACAATCACTGTCCAATTATTAAAGGACTGACCGTAAATCACCTTCAGAACAATCACTGTCCAATTATTAAAGGACTGACCGTAAATCACCGACAGAACAATCACTGTCCAATTATTAAAGGACTGACCGTAAATCACCTACAGAACAATCACTGTCAATTATTAAAGGACTGACCGTAAATCACCTTCAGAACAATCACTGTCCAATTATTAAAGGACTGACCGTAAATCACCTACAGAACAATCACTGTCCAATTATTAAAGGACTGACTGTAAATCACCTACAGAACAATCACTATCCAATTATTAAAGGCCTGACCGTAAATCACCTACAGAACAATCACTATCCAATTATTAAAGGAATGACCGTAAATCACCTACAGAACAATCACTGTCCAATTATTAAAGGACTGACCGTAAATCACCTACAGAACAATCACAGTCCTATTATTAAAGGACTGACCGTAAATCACCGGCAGAACAATCACTGTCCAATTATTAAAGGACTGACAGTAAATCACCTACAGAACAATCACCGTCCAATTATTAAAGGACTGACCATAAATCACCGACAGAACAATCACTGTCCAATTATTAAAGGACTGACCGTAAATCACCTACAGAACAATCACTATCAAATTATTAAAGGAATGACCATAAATTACCTACAGAACAATCACTGTCAATTATTAAAGGACTGACCGTAAATCACCTACAGAACAATCACTATCCAATTATTAAAGGTCTGACCGTAAATCACCTACAGAACAATCACTGTCCAATTATTAAAGGACTGACCGTAAATCACCGACAGAACAATCACTATCCAATTGTTAAAGGACTGACCGTAAATCACCTACAGAACAATCACTGTCCAATTGTTAAAGGACTGACCGTAAATCACCTACAGAACAATCACTGTCCAATTGTTAAAGGACTGACCGTAAATCACCTACAGAACAATCACTGTCCAATTATTAAAGGTCTGACCGTAAATCACCTACAGAACAATGACTGTACTTATTGAAGGACTGACCGTAAATCACCTACAGAACAATCACTGTCCAATTATTAAAGGACTGACCATAAATCACCTACAGAACAATCACTGTCCAATTATTAAAGGACTGACCGTAAATCACCTACAGAACAATCACTGTCCAATTATTAAAGGACTGACCGTAAATCACCTGCAGAACAATCACTGTAAAATTATTAAAGGACTGACCGTAAATCACCTACAGAACAATCACTGTCTAATTATTAAAGGACTGACCGTAAATCACCGGCAGAACAATCACTGTCCAATTATTAAAGGACTGACAGTAAATCACCTACAGAACAATCACCGTCCAATTATTAAAGGACTGACCATAAATCACCGACAGAACAATCACTGTCCAATTATTAAAGGACTGACCGTAAATCACCTACAGAACAATCACTATCCAATTATTAAAGGAATGACCATAAATTACCTACAGAACAATCACTGTCAATTATTAAAGGACTGACCGTAAATCACCTACAGAACAATCACTATCCAATTATTAATGGTCTGACCGTAAATCACCTACAGAACAATCACTGTCAATTATTAAAGGACTGACCGTAAATCACCTACAGAACAATCACTATCCAATTGTTAAAGGACTGACCGTAAATCACCTACAGAACAATCACTGTCCAATTGTTAAAGGACTGACCGTAAATCACCTACAGAACAATCACTGTCCAATTGTTAAAGGACTGACCGTAAATCACCTACAGAACAATCACTGTCCAATTATTAAAGGTCTGACCGTAAATCACCTACAGAACAATGACTGTACTTATTGAAGGAATGACCGTAAATCACCTACAGAACAATCACTGTCCAATTATTAAAGGACTGACCATAAATCACCTACAGAACAATCACTGTCCAATTATTAAAGGACTGACCGTAAATCACCTACAGAACAATCACAGTCCAATTATTAAAGGACTGACCGTAAATCACCTGCAGAACAGTCACTGTAAAATTATTAAAGGACTGACCGTAAATCACCTACAGAACAATCACTGTCCAATTATTAAAGGACTGACCGTACATCACCTACAGAACAATCACTGTCCAATTATTAAAGGACTGACCGTAAATCACCTACAGAACAATCACTGTCCAATTATTAAAGGACTGACCGTAAATCACCTACAGAACAATCACTATCCAATTATTAAAGGACTGACCGTAAATCACCTACAGAACAATCACTATCCAATTATTAAAGGACTGACCGTAAATCACCTACAGAACATCACTGTCCAATTATTAAAGGACTGACCGTAAATCACCTACAGAACAATCACTGTCTAATTATTAAAGGACTGACCGTAAATCACCGACAGAACAATCACTGTCCAATTATTAAAGGACTGACCGTAAATCACCTGCAGTACAGGCACTGTCCAATTATTAAAGGACTGACCGTAAATCACCTACAGAACAATCACTGTCCAATTATTAAAGGACTGACCGTAAATCACCTACAGAACAATCACTGTCCAATTATTAAAGGACTGACCGTAAATCACCTACAGAACAATCACTGTCCAATTATTTAAGGACTGACCGTAAATCACCTACAGAACAATCACTGTCCTATTATTAAAGGACTGACCGTAAATCACCTACAGAACAATCACTGTCCAATTATTAAAGGACTGACCGTAAATCACCTACAGAACAATCACTGTCCAATTATTAAAGGACTGACCGTAAATCACCTACAGAACAATCACTGTCCAATTATTAAAGGACTGACCGTAAATCACCTACAGAACAATCACTATCCAATTATTAAAGGACTGACCGTAAATCACCGACAGAACAATCACTATCCAATTATTAAAGGACAGACCGTAAATCACCTACAGAACAATCACTGTCCAATTATTAAAGGACTGACCGTAAATCACCTACAGAACAATCACTGTCCAATTATTAAAGGACTGACCGTAAATCACCTACAGAACAATCACTGTCCAATTATTAAAGGACTGACCGTAAATCACCTACAGAACAATCACTATCCTATTATTAAAGGACTGACCGTAAATCACCTACAGAACAATCACTTTCCAATTATTAAAGGACTGACCGTAAATCACCGACAGAACAATCACTATCCAATTATTAAAGGACTGACCGTAAATCACCTACAGAACAATCACTGTCCAATTATTAAAGGACTGACCGTAAATCACCTACAGAACAATCACTGTCCAATTATTAAAGGACTGACCGTAAATCACCTACAGAACAATCACTGTCCAATTATTAAAGGACTGACCGTAAATCACCTACAGAACAATCACTGTCCAATTATTAAAGGACTGACCGTAAATCACCTACAGAACAATCACTGTCCAATTATTAAAGGACTGACCGTAAATCACCTACAGAACAATCACTGTCCAATTATTAAAGGACTGACCGTAAATCACCTACAGAACAATCACAGTCCAATTATTAAAGGACTGACCGTAAATCACCTACAGAACAATCACAGTCCAATTATTAAAGGACTGACCGTAAATCACCTACAGAACAATCACTGTCCAATTATTAAAGGACTGACCGTAAATCACCTACAGAACAATCACTGTCCAATTATTTAAGGACTGACCGTAAATCACCTACAGAACAATCACTGTCCTATTATTAAAGGACTGACCGTAAATCACCTACAGAACAATCACTGTCCAATTATTAAAGGACTGACCGTAAATCACCTACAGAACAATCACTGTCCAATTATTAAAGGACTGACCGTAAATCACCTACAGAACAATCACTGTCCAATTATTAAAGGACTGACCGTAAATCACCTACAGAACAATCTCTATCCAATTATTAAAGGACTGACCGTAAATCACCGACAGAACAATCACTATCCAATTATTAAAGGACAGACCGTAAATCACCTACAGAACAATCACTGTCCAATTATTAAAGGACTGACCGTAAATCACCTACAGAACAATCACTGTCCAATTATTAAAGGACTGACCGTAAATCACCTACAGAACAATCACTGTCCAATTATTAAAGGACTGACCGTAAATCACCTACAGAACAATCACTATCCTATTATTAAAGGACTGACCGTAAATCACCTACAGAACAATCACTTTCCAATTATTAAAGGAGTGACCGTATATCACCGACAGAACAATCACTATCCAATTATTAAAGGACTGACCGTAAATCACCTACAGAACAATCACTGTCCAATTATTAAAGGACTGACCGTAAATCACCTACAGAACAATCACTGTCCAATTATTAAAGGACTGACCGTAAATCACCTACAGAACAATCACTGTCCAATTATTAAAGGACTGACCGTAAATCACCTACAGAACAATCACTGTCCAATTATTAAAGGACTGACCGTAAATCACCTACAGAACAATCACTGTCCAATTATTAAAGGACTGACCGTAAATCACCTACAGAACAATCACTGTCCAATTATTAAAGGACTGACCGTAAATCACCTACAGAACAATCACTGTCCAATTATTAAAGGACTGACCGTAAATCACCTACAGAACAATCACTATCCAATTATTAAAGGACAGACCGTAAATCACCTACAGAACAATCACAGTCCAATTATTAAAGGACTGACCGTAAATCACCTACAGAACAATCACAGTCCAATTATTAAAGGACTGACCGTAAATCACCTACAGAACAATCACTGTCCAATTATTAAAGGACTGACCGTAAATCACCTACAGAACAAACACTGTCCAATTATTAAAGGACTGACCGTAAATCACCGACAGAACAATCACTGTCCAATTATTAAAGGACTGACCGTAAATCACCTTCAGAACAATCACTGTCCAATTATTAAAGGACTGACCGTAAATCACCTACAGAACAATCACTGTCCAATTATTAAAGGACTGACCGTAAATCACCTACAGAACAATCACTGTCAATTATTAAAGGACTGACCGTAAATCACCTTCAGAACAATCACTGTCCAATTATTAAAGGACTGACTGTAAATCACCTACAGAACAATCACTATCCAATTATTAAAGGACTGACCGTAAATCACCTACAGAACAATCACTATCCAATTATTAAAGGACTGACAGTAAATCACCTACAGAACAATCACTGTCCAATTATTAAAGGACTGACTGTAAATCACCGACAGAACAATCACTGTCCAATTATTAAAGGACTGACTGTAAATCACCTACAGAACAATCACTATCCAATTATTAAAGGACTGACCGTAAATCACCTACAGAACAATCACTGTCCAATTATTAAAGGACTGACCGTAAATCACCTACAGAACAATCACTGTCCAATTATTAAAGGACTGACCGTAAATCACCTACAGAACAATCACTGTCCAATTATTAAAGGACTGACCGTAAATCACCTACAGAACAATCACTATCCAATTATTAAAGGACTGACCGTAAATCACCTACAGAACAATCACTGTCAATTATTAAAGGACTGACAGTAAATCACCTACAGAACAATCACTGTCCAATTATTAAAGGACTGACTGTAAATCACCGACAGAACAATCACTGTCCAATTATTAAAGGACTGACTGTAAATCACCTACAGAACAATCACTATCCAATTATTAAAGGACTGACCGTAAATCACCTACAGAACAATCACTGTCCAATTATTAAAGGACTGACCGTAAATCACCTACAGAACAATCACTGTCCAATTATTAAAGGACTGACCGTAAACCACCTACAGAACAATCACTGTCCAATTATTAAAGGACTGACCGTAAATCACCTACAGAACAATCACTATCCAATTATTAAAGGACTGACCGTAAATCACCTACAGAACAATCACTGTCAATTATTAAAGGACTGACAGTAAATCACCTACAGAACAATCACTGTCCAATTATTAAAGGACTGACCGTAAATCACCTACAGAACAATCACTGTCCAATTATTAAAGGACTGACCGTAAATCACCTACAGAACAATCACTATCCAATTATTAAAGGAATGACCATAAATTACCAACAGAACAATCACTGTCAATTATTAAAGGACTGACCGTAAATCACCTACAGAACAATCACTGTCCAATTATTAAAGGACTGACCGTAAATCACCTGCAGAACAATCACTGTAAAATTATTAAAGGACTGACCGTAAATCACCTACAGAACAATCACTGTCCAATTATTAAAGGACTGACCGTAAATCACAGGCAGAACAATCACTGTCCAATTATTACAGGACTGACAGTAAATCAACTACAGAACAATCACCGTCCAATTATTAAAGGACTGACCATAAATCACCGACAGAACAATCACTGTCCAATTATTAAAGGTCTGACCGTAAATCACCTACAGAACAATCACTATCCAATTATTAAAGGAATGACCATAAATTACCTACAGAACAATCACTGTCAATTATTAAAGGACTGACCGTAAATCACCTACAGAACAATCACTATCCAATTATTAATGGTCTGACCGTAAATCACCTACAGAACAATCACTGTCAATTATTAAAGGACTGACCGTAAATCACCTACAGAACAATCACTATCCAATTATTAAAGGACTGACCGTAAATCACCTACAGAACAATCACTGTCCAATTATTAAAGGACTGACCGTAAATCACCTACAGAACAATCACTGTCCAATTATTAAAGGACTGACCGTAAATCACCTACAGAACAATCACTGTCCAATTATTAAAGGACTGACCGTAAATCACCTACAGAACAATCACTGTCCAATTATTAAAGGACTGACCGTAAATCACCTACAGAACAATCACTGTCCAATTATTAAAGGACTGACCGTAAATCACCTACAGAACAATCACTGTCCAATTATTAAAGGACTGACCGTAAATCACCTACAGAACAATCACAGTCCAATTATTAAAGGACTGACCGTAAATCACCTACAGAACAATCACAGTCCAATTATTAAAGGACTGACCGTAAATCACCTACAGAACAATCACTGTCCAATTATTAAAGGACTGACCGTAAATCACCTACAGAACAATCACTGTCCAATTATTTAAGGACTGACCGTAAATCACCTACAGAACAATCACTGTCCTATTATTAAAGGACTGACCGTAAATCACCTACAGAACAATCACTGTCCAATTATTAAAGGACTGACCGTAAATCACCTACAGAACAATCACTGTCCAATTATTAAAGGACTGACCGTAAATCACCTACAGAACAATCACTGTCCAATTATTAAAGGACTGACCGTAAATCACCTACAGAACAATCACTATCCAATTATTAAAGGACTGACCGTAAATCACCGACAGAACAATCACTATCCAATTATTAAAGGACAGACCGTAAATCACCTACAGAACAATCACTGTCCAATTATTAAAGGACTGACCGTAAATCACCTACAGAACAATCACTGTCCAATTATTAAAGGACTGACCGTAAATCACCTACAGAACAATCACTGTCCAATTATTAAAGGACTGACCGTAAATCACCTACAGAACAATCACTATCCTATTATTAAAGGACTGACCGTAAATCACCTACAGAACAATCACTTTCCAATTATTAAAGGAGTGACCGTATATCACCGACAGAACAATCACTATCCAATTATTAAAGGACTGACCGTAAATCACCTACAGAACAATCACTGTCCAATTATTAAAGGACTGACCGTAAATCACCTACAGAACAATCACTGTCCAATTATTAAAGGACTGACCGTAAATCACCTACAGAACAATCACTGTCCAATTATTAAAGGACTGACCGTAAATCACCTACAGAACAATCACTGTCCAATTATTAAAGGACTGACCGTAAATCACCTACAGAACAATCACTGTCCAATTATTAAAGGACTGACCGTAAATCACCTACAGAACAATCACTGTCCAATTATTAAATGACTGACCGTAAATCACCTACAGAACAATCACTGTCCAATTATTAAAGGACTGACCGTAAATCACCTACAGAACAATCACTATCCAATTATTAAAGGACAGACCGTAAATCACCTACAGAACAATCACAGTCCAATTATTAAAGGACTGACCGTAAATCACCTACAGAACAATCACAGTCCAATTATTAAAGGACTGACCGTAAATCACCTACAGAACAATCACTGTCCAATTATTAAAGGACTGACCGTAAATCACCTACAGAACAAACACTGTCCAATTATTAAAGGACTGACCGTAAATCACCGACAGAACAATCACTGTCCAATTATTAAAGGACTGACCGTAAATCACCTTCAGAACAATCACTGTCCAATTATTAAAGGACTGACCGTAAATCACCTACAGAACAATCACTGTCCAATTATTAAAGGACTGACCGTAAATCACCTACAGAACAATCACTGTCAATTATTAAAGGACTGACCGTAAATCACCTTCAGAACAATCACTGTCCAATTATTAAAGGACTGACTGTAAATCACCTACAGAACAATCACTATCCAATTATTAAAGGACTGACCGTAAATCACCTACAGAACAATCACTATCCAATTATTAAAGGACTGACAGTAAATCACCTACAGAACAATCACTGTCCAATTATTAAAGGACTGACTGTAAATCACCGACAGAACAATCACTGTCCAATTATTAAAGGACTGACTGTAAATCACCTACAGAACAATCACTATCCAATTATTAAAGGACTGACCGTAAATCACCTACAGAACAATCACTGTCCAATTATTAAAGGACTGACCGTAAATCACCTACAGAACAATCACTGTCCAATTATTAAAGGACTGACCGTAAATCACCTACAGAACAATCACTGTCCAATTATTAAAGGACTGACCGTAAATCACCTACAGAACAATCACTATCCAATTATTAAAGGACTGACCGTAAATCACCTACAGAACAATCACTGTCAATTATTAAAGGTCTGACAGTAAATCACCTACAGAACAATCACTGTCCAATTATTAAAGGACTGACTGTAAATCACCGACAGAACAATCACTGTCCAATTATTAAAGGACTGACTGTAAATCACCTACAGAACAATCACTATCCAATTATTAAAGGACTGACCGTAAATCACCTACAGAACAATCACTGTCCAATTATTAAAGGACTGACCGTAAATCACCTACAGAACAATCACTGTCCAATTATTAAAGGACTGACCGTAAACCACCTACAGAACAATCACTGTCCAATTATTAAAGGACTGACCGTAAATCACCTACAGAACAATCACTATCCAATTATTAAAGGACTGACCGTAAATCACCTACAGAACAATCACTGTCAATTATTAAAGGACTGACAGTAAATCACCTACAGAACAATCACTGTCCAATTATTAAAGGACTGACCGTAAATCACCTACAGAACAATCACTGTCCAATTATTAAAGGACTGACCGTAAATCACCTACAGAACAATCACTATCCAATTATTAAAGGAATGACCATAAATTACCAACAGAACAATCACTGTCAATTATTAAAGGACTGACCGTAAATCACCTACAGAACAATCACTGTCCAATTATTAAAGGACTGACCGTAAATCACCTGCAGAACAATCACTGTAAAATTATTAAAGGACTGACCGTAAATCACCTACAGAACAATCACTGTCCAATTATTAAAGGACTGACCGTAAATCACAGGCAGAACAATCACTGTCCAATTATTACAGGACTGACAGTAAATCACCTACAGAACAATCACCGTCCAATTATTAAAGGACTGACCATAAATCACCGACAGAACAATCACTGTCCAATTATTAAAGGTCTGACCGTAAATCACCTACAGAACAATCACTATCCAATTATTAAAGGAATGACCATAAATTACCTACAGAACAATCACTGTCAATTATTAAAGGACTGACCGTAAATCACCTACAGAACAATCACTATCCAATTATTAATGGTCTGACCGTAAATCACCTACAGAACAATCACTGTCAATTATTAAAGGACTGACCGTAAATCACCTACAGAACAATCACTATCCAATTGTTAAAGGACTGACCGTAAATCACCTACAGAACAATCACTGTCCAATTGTTAAAGGACTGACTGTAAATCACCTACAGAACAATCACTGTCCAATTGTTAAAGGACTGACCGTAAATCACCTACAGAACAATCACTGTCCAATTATTAAAGGTCTGACCGCAAATCACCTACAGAACAATGACTGTACTTATTGAAGGAATGACCGTAAATCACCTACAGAACAATCACTGTCCAATTATTAAAGGACTGACCATAAATCACCTACACAACAATCACTGTCCAATTATTAAAGGACTGACCGTAAATCACCTAGAGAACAATCACAGTCCAATTATTAAAGGACTGACCGTAAATCACCTGCAGAACAATCACTGTAAAATTATTAAAGGACTGACCGTAAATCACCTACAGAACAATCACTGTCCAATTATTAAAGGACTGACCGTAAATCACCTACAGAACAATCACTGTCCAATTATTAAAGGACTGACCGTAAATCACCTACAGAACAATCACTGTCCAATTATTAAAGGACTGACCGTAAATCACCTACAGAACAATCACTATCCAATTATTAAAGGACTGACTGTAAATCACCTACAGAACAATCACTATGCAATTATTAAAGGACTGACCGTAAATCACCTACAGAACATCACTGTCCAATTATTAAAGGACTGACCGTAAATCACCTACAGAACAATCACTGTCCAATTATTAAAGGACTGACCGTAAATCACCTACAGAACAATCACTGTCCAATTATTAAAGGACTGACCGTAAATCACCTGCAGTACAGGCACTGTCCAATTATTAAAGGACTGACCGTAAATCACCTACAGAACAATCACTGTCCAATTATTAAAGGACTGACCGTAAATCACCTACAGAACAATCACTGTCCAATTATTAAAGGACTGACCGTAAATCACCTACAGAACAATCACTGTCCAATTATTTAAGGACTGACCGTAAATCACCTACAGAACAATCACTGTCCTATTATTAAAGGACTGACCGTAAATCACCTACAGAACAATCACTGTCCAATTATTAAAGGACTGACCGTAAATCACCTACAGAACAATCACTGTCCAATTATTAAAGGACTGACCGTAAATCACCTACAGAACAATCACTGTCCAATTATTAAAGGACTGACCGTAAATCACCTACAGAACAATCACTATCCAATTATTAAAGGACTGACCGTAAATCACCGACAGAACAATCACTATCCAATTATTAAAGGACAGACCGTAAATCACCTACAGAACAATCACTGTCCAATTATTAAAGGACTGACCGTAAATCACCTACAGAACAATCACTGTCCAATTATTAAAGGACTGACCGTAAATCACCTACAGAACAATCACTGTCCAATTATTAAAGGACTGACCGTAAATCACCTACAGAACAATCACTATCCTATTATTAAAGGACTGACCGTAAATCACCTACAGAACAATCACTTTCCAATTATTAAAGGACTGACCGTAAATCACCGACAGAACAATCACTATCCAATTATTAAAGGACTGACCGTAAATCACCTACAGAACAATCACTGTCCAATTATTAAAGGACTGACCGTAAATCACTACAGAACAATCACTGTCCAATTATTAAAGGACTGACCGTAAATCACCTACAGAACAATCACTGTCCAATTATTAAAGGACTGACCGTAAATCACCTACAGAACAATCACTGTCCAATCATTAAAGGACTGACCGTAAATCACCTACAGAACAATCACTGTCCAATTATTAAAGGACTGACCGTAAATCACCTACAGAACAATCACTGTCCAATTATTAAAGGACTGACCGTAAATCACCTGCAGAACAATCACTGTCCAATTATTAAAGGACTGACCGTAAATCACCTACAGAACAATCACTATCCAATTATTAAAGGACTGACCGTAAATCACCTACAGAACAATCACAGTCCAATTATTAAAGGACTGACCGTAAATCACCTACAGAACAATCACAGTCCAATTATTAAAGGACTGACCGTAAATCACCTACAGAACAATCACTGTCCAATTATTAAAGGACTGACCGTAAATCACCTACAGAACAAACACTGTCCAATTATTAAAGGACTGACCGTAAATCACCGACAGAACAATCACTGTCCAATTATTAAAGGACTGACCGTAAATCACCTTCAGAACAATCACTGTCCAATTATTAAAGGACTGACCGTAAATCACCTACAGAACAATCACTGTCCAATTATTAAAGGACTGACCGTAAATCACCTACAGAACAATCACTGTCAATTATTAAAGGACTGACCGTAAATCACCTTCAGAACAATCACTGTCCAATTATTAAAGGACTGACTGTAAATCACCTACAGAACAATCACTATCCAATTATTAAAGGACTGACCGTAAATCACCTACAGAACAATCACTGTCAATTATTAAAGGACTGACAGTAAATCACCTACAGAACAATCACTGTCCAATTATTAAAGGACTGACTGTAAATCACCGACAGAACAATCACTGTCCAATTATTAAAGGACTGACTGTAAATCACCTACAGAACAATCACTATCCAATTATTAAAGGACTGACCGTAAATCACCTACAGAACAATCACTGTCCAATTATTAAAGGACTGACCGTAAATCACCTACAGAACAATCACAGTCCAATTATTAAAGGACTGACCGTAAATCACCTACAGAACAATCACTGTCCAATTATTAAAGGACTGACCGTAAATCACCTACAGAACAATCACTATCCAATTATTAAAGGACTGACCGTAAATCACCTACAGAACAATCACTGTCAATTATTAAAGGACTGACAGTAAATCACCTACAGAACAATCACTGTCCAATTATTAAAGGACTGACTGTAAATCACCGACAGAACAATCACTGTCCAATTATTAAAGGACTGACTGTAAATCACCTACAGAACAATCACTATCCAATTATTAAAGGACTGACCGTAAATCACCTACAGAACAATCACTGTCCAATTATTAAAGGACTGACTGTAAATCACCGACAGAACAATCACTGTCCAATTATTAAAGGTCTGACCGTAAATCACCTACAGAACAATGACTGTACTTATTGAAGGAATGACCGTAAATCACCTACAGAACAATCACTGTCCAATTATTAAAGGACTGACCATAAATCACCTACAGAACAATCACTGTCCAATTATTAAAGGACTGACCGTAAATCACCTACAGAACAATCACAGTCCAATTATTAAAGGACTGACCGTAAATCACCTGCAGAACAATCACTGTAAAATTATTAAAGGACTGACCGTAAATCACCTACAGAACAATCACTGTCCAATTATTAAAGGACTGACCGTAAATCACCTACAGAACAATCACTGTCCAATTATTAAAGGACTGACCGTAAATCACCTACAGAACAATCACTGTCCAATTATTAAAGGACTGACCGTAAATCACCTACAGAACAATCACTATCCAATTATTAAAGGACTGACCGTAAATCACCTACAGAACAATCACTATCCAATTATTAAAGGACTGACCGTAAATCACCTACAGAACATCACTGTCCAATTATTAAAGGACTGACCGTAAATCACCTACAGAACAATCACTGTCCAATTATTAAAGGACTGACCGTAAATCACCTACAGAACAATCACTGTCCAATTATTAAAGGACTGACCGTAAATCACCTGCAGTACAGGCACTGTCCAATTATTAAAGGACTGACCGTAAATCACCTACAGAACAATCACTGTCCAATTATTAAAGGACTGACCGTAAATCACCTACAGAACAATCACTGTCCAATTATTAAAGGACTGACCGTAAATCACCTACAGAACAATCACTGTCCAATTATTTAAGGACTGACCGTAAATCACCTACAGAACAATCACTGTCCTATTATTAAAGGACTGACCGTAAATCACCGACAGAACAATCACTGTCCAATTATTAAAGGACTGACCGTAAATCACCTACAGAACAATCACTGTCCAATTATTAAAGGACTGACCGTAAATCACCTACAGAACAATCACTGTCCAATTATTAAAGGACTGACCGTAAATCACATACAGAACCCTCACTATCCAATTATTAAAGGACTGACCGTAAATCACCGACAGAACAATCACTATCCAATTATTAAAGGACAGACCGTAAATCACCTACAGAACAATCACTGTCCAATTATTAAAGGACTGACCGTAAATCACCTACAGAACAATCACTGTCCAATTATTAAAGGACTGACCGTAAATCACCTACAGAACAATCACTGTCCAATTATTAAAGGACTGACCGTAAATCACCTACAGAACAATCACTATCCTATTATTAAAGGACTGACCGTAAATCACCTACAGAACAATCACTTTCCAATTATTAAAGGACTGACCGTAAATCACCGACAGAACAATCACTATCCAATTATTAAAGGACTGACCGTAAATCACCTACAGAACAATCACTGTCCAATTATTAAAGGACTGACCGTAAATCACCTACAGAACAATCACTGTCCAATTATTAAAGGACTGACCGTAAATCACCTACAGAACAATCACTGTCCAATTATTAAAGGACTGACCGTAAATCACCTACAGAACAATCACTGTCCAATTATTAAAGGACTGACCGTAAATCACCTACAGAACAATCACTGTCCAATTATTAAAGGACTGACCGTAAATCACCTACAGAACAATCACTGTCCAATTATTAAAGGACTGACCGTAAATCACCTACAGAACAATCACAGTCCAATTATTAAAGGACTGACCGTAAATCACCTACAGAACAATCACAGTCCAATTATTAAAGGACTGACCGTAAATCACCTACAGAACAATCACTGTCCAATTATTAAAGGACTGACCGTAAATCACCTACAGAACAATCACTGTCCAATTATTTAAGGACTGACCGTAAATCACCTACAGAACAATCACTGTCCTATTATTAAAGGACTGACCGTAAATCACCTACAGAACAATCACTGTCCAATTATTAAAGGACTGACCGTAAATCACCTACAGAACAATCACTGTCCAATTATTAAAGGACTGACCGTAAATCACCTACAGAACAATCACTGTCCAATTATTAAAGGACTGACCGTAAATCACCTACAGAACAATCACTATCCAATTATTAAAGGACTGACCGTAAATCACCGACAGAACAATCATTATCCAATTATTAAAGGACAGACCGTAAATCACCTACAGAACAATCACTGTCCAATTATTAAAGGACTGACCGTAAATCACCTACAGAACAATCACTATCCTATTATTAAAGGACTGACCGTAAATCACCTACAGAACAATCACTTTCCAATTATTAAAGGACTGACCGTAAATCACCGACAGAACAATCACTATCCAATTATTAAAGGACTGACCGTAAATCACCTACAGAACAATCACTGTCCAATTATTAAAGGACTGACCGTAAATCACCTACAGAACAATCACTGTCCAATTATTAAAGGACTGACCGTAAATCACCTACAGAACAATCACTGTCCAATTATTAAAGGACTGACCGTAAATCACCTACAGAACAATCACTGTCCAATTATTAAAGGACTGACCGTAAATCACCTACAGAACAATCACTGTCCAATTATTAAAGGACTGACCGTAAATCACCTACAGAACAATCACTGTCCAATTATTAAAGGACTGACCGTAAATCACCTACAGAACAATCACTGTCCAATTATTAAAGGACTGACCGTAAATCACCTACAGAACAATCACTATCCAATTATTAAAGGACAGACCGTAAATCACCTACAGAACAATCACAGTCCAATTATTAAAGGACTGACCGTAAATCACCTACAGAACAATCACAGTCCAATTATTAAAGGACTGACCGTAAATCACCTACAGAACAATCACTGTCCAATTATTAAAGGACTGACCGTAAATCACCTACAGAACAAACACTGTCCAATTATTAAAGGACTGACCGTAAATCACCGACAGAACAATCACTGTCCAATTATTAAAGGACTGACCGTAAATCACCTTCAGAACAATCACTGTCCAATTATTAAAGGACTGACCGTAAATCACCTACAGAACAATCACTGTCCAATTATTAAAGGACTGACCGTAAATCACCTACAGAACAATCACTGTCAATTATTAAAGGACTGACCGTAAATCACCTTCAGAACAATCACTGTCCAATTATTAAAGGACTGACTGTAAATCACCTACAGAACTATCACTATCCAATTATTAAAGGACTGACCGTAAATCACCTACAGAACAATCACTGTCAATTATTAAAGGACTGACAGTAAATCACCTACAGAACAATCACTGTCCAATTATTAAAGGACTGACTGTAAATCACCGACAGAACAATCACTGTCCAATTATTAAAGGACTGACTGTAAATCACCTACAGAACAATCACTATCCAATTATTAAAGGACTGACCGTAAATCACCTACAGAACAATCACTGTCCAATTATTAAAGGACTGACCGTAAATCACCTACAGAACAATCACTGTCCAATTATTAAAGGACTGACCGTAAATCACCTACAGAACAATCACTATCCAATTATTAAAGGACTGACCGTAAATCACCTACAGAACAATCACTGTCAATTATTAAAGGACTGACAGTAAATCACCTACAGAACAATCACTGTCCAATTATTAAAGGACTGACTGTAAATCACCGACAGAACAATCACTGTCCAATTATTAAAGGACTGACTGTAAATCACCTACAGAACAATCACTATCCAATTATTAAAGGACTGACCGTAAATCACCTACAGAACAATCACTGTCCAATTATTAAAGGACTGACCGTAAATCACCTACAGAACAATCACTGTCCAATTATTAAAGGACTGACCGTAAACCACCTACAGAACAATCACTGTCCAATTATTAAAGGCCTGACCGTAAATCACCTACAGAACAATCACTATCCAATTATTAAAGGACTGACCGTAAATCACCTACAGAACAATCACTGTCAATTATTAAAGGACTGACAGTAAATCACCTACAGAACAATCACTGTCCAATTATTAAAGGACTGACCGTAAATCACCTACAGAACAATCACTGTCCAATTATTAAAGGACTGACCGTAAATCACCTACAGAACAATCACTATCCAATTATTAAAGGAATGACCATAAATTACCTACAGAACAATCACTGTCAATTATTAAAGGACTGACCGTAAATCACCTACAGAACAATCACTGTCCAATTATTAAAGGACTGACCGTAAATCACCTGCAGAACAATCACTGTAAAATTATTAAAGGACTGACCGTAAATCACCTACAGAACAATCACTGTCCAATTATTAAAGGACTGACCGTAAATCACCGGCAGAACAATCACTGTCCAATTATTAAAGGACTGACAGTAAATCACCTACAGAACAATCACCGTCCAATTATTAAAGGACTGACCATAAATCACCGACAGAACAATCACTGTCCAATTATTAAAGGACTGACCGTAAATCACCTACAGAACAATCACTATCCAATTATTAAAGGAATGACCATAAATTACCTACAGAACAATCACTGTCAATTATTAAAGGACTGACCGTAAATCACCTACAGAACAATCACTATCCAATTATTAATGGTCTGACCGTAAATCACCTACAGAGCAATCACTGTCAATTATTAAAGGACTGACCGTAAATCACCTACAGAACAATCACTATCCAATTGTTAAAGGACTGACCGTAAATCACCTACAGAACAATTACTGTCCAATTGTTAAAGGACTGACCGTAAATCACCTACAGAACAATCACTGTCCAATTGTTAAAGGACTGACCGTAAATCACCTACAGAACAATCACTGTCCAATTATTAAAGGTCTGACCGTAAATCACCTACAGAACAATGACTGTACTTATTGAAGGAATGACCGTAAATCACCTACAGAACAATCACTGTCCAATTATTAAAGGATTGACCATAAATCACCTACAGAACAATCACTGTCCAATTATTAAAGGACTGACCGTAAATCACCTACAGAACAATCACAGTCCAATTATTAAAGGACTGACTGTAAATCACCTGCAGAACAATCACTGTAAAATTATTAAAGGACTGACCGTAAATCACCTACAGAACAATCACTGTCCAATTATTAAAGGACTGAACGTAAATCACCTACAGAACAATCACTGTCCAATTATTAAAGGACTGACCGTAAATCACCTACAGAACAATCACTGTCCAATTATTAAAGGACTGACCGTAAATCACCTACAGAACAATCACTATCCAATTATTAAAGGACTGACCGTAAATCACCTACAGAACAATCACTATCCAATTATTAAAGGACTGACCGTAAATCACCTACAGAACATCACTGTCCAATTATTAAAGGACTGACCGTAAATCACCTACAGAACAATCACTGTCCAATTATTAAAGGACTGACCGTAAATCACCTACAGAACAATCACTATCCAATTATTAAAGGACTGACCGTAAATCACCTGCTGTACAGGCACTGTCCAATTATTAAAGGACTGACCGTAAATCACCTACAGAACAATCACTGTCCAATTATTAAAGGACTGACCGTAAATCACCTACAGAACAATCACTGTCCAATTATTAAAGGACTGACCGTAAATCACCTACAGAACAATCACTGTCCAATTATTTAAGGACTGACCGTAAATCACCTACAGAACAATCACTGTCCTATTATTAAAGGACTGACCGTAAATCACCTACAGAACAATCACTGTCCAATTATTAAAGGACTGACCGTAAATCACCTACAGAACAATCACTGTCCAATTATTAAAGGACTGACCGTAAATCACCTACAGAACAATCACTGTCCAATTATTAAAGGACTGACCGTAAATCACCTACAGAACAATCACTATCCAATTATTAAAGGACTGACCGTAAATCACCGACAGAACAATCACTATCCAATTATTAAAGGACAGACCGTAAATCACCTACAGAACAATCACTGTCCAATTATTAAAGGACTGACCGTAAATCACCTACAGAACAATCACTGTCCAATTATTAAAGGACTGACCGTAAATCACCTACAGAACAATCACTGTCCAATTATTAAAGGACTGACCGTAAATCACCTACAGAACAATCACTATCCTATTATTAAAGGACTGACCGTAAATCACCTACAGAACAATCACTTTCCAATTATTAAAGGACTGACCGTAAATCACCGACAGAACAATCACTATCCAATTATTAAAGGACTGACCGTAAATCACCTACAGAACAATCACTGTCCAATTATTAAAGGACTGACCGTAAATCACCTACAGAACAATCACTGTCCAATTATTAAAGGACTGACCGTACATCACCTACAGAACAATCACTGTCCAATTATTAAAGGACTGACCGTAAATCACCTACAGAACAATCACTGTCCAATTATTAAAGGACTGACCGTAAATCACCTACAGAACAATCACTGTCCAATTATTAAAGGACTGACCGTAAATCACCTACAGAACAATCACTGTCCAATTATTAAAGGACTGACCGTAAATCACCTACAGAACAATCACTGTCCAATTATTAAAGGACTGACCGTAAATCACCTACAGAACAATCACTATCCAATTATTAAAGGTCGGACCGTAAATCACCTACAGAACAATCACAGTCCAATTATTAAAGGACTGACCGTAAATCACCTACAGAACAATCACAGTCCAATTATTAAAGGACTGACCGTAAATCACCTACAGAACAATCACTGTCCAATTATTAAAGGACTGACCGTAAATCACCTACAGAACAAACACTGTCCAATTATTAAAGGACTGACCGTAAATCACCGACAGAACAATCACTGTCCAATTATTAAAGGACTGACCGTAAATCACCTTCAGAACAATCACTGTCCAATTATTAAAGGACTGACCGTAAATCACCTACAGAACAATCACTGTCCAATTATTAAAGGACTGACCGTAAATCACCTACAGAACAATCACTGTCAATTATTAAAGGACTGACCGTAAATCACCTTCAGAACAATCACTGTCCAATTATTAAAGGACTGACTGTAAATCACCTACAGAACAATCACTATCCAATTATTAAAGGACTGACCGTAAATCACCTACAGAACAATCACTGTCAATTATTAAAGGACTGACAGTAAATCACCTACAGAACAATCACTGTCCAATTATTAAAGGACTGACTGTAAATCACCGACAGAACAATCACTGTCCAATTATTAAAGGACTGACTGTAAATCACCTACAGAACAATCACTATCCAATTATTAAAGGACTGACCGTAAATCACCTACAGAACAATCACTGTCCAATTATTAAAGGACTGACCGTAAATCACCTACAGAACAATCACTGTCCAATTATTAAAGGACTGACCGTAAATCACCTACAGAACAATCACTGTCCAATTATTAAAGGACTGACCGTAAATCACCTACAGAACAATCACTATCCAATTATTAAAGGACTGACCGTAAATCACCTACAGAACAATCACTGTCAATTATTAAAGGACTGACAGTAAATCACCTACAGAACAATCACTGTCCAATTATTAAAGGACTGACTGTAAATCACCGACAGAACAATCACTGTCCAATTATTAAAGGACTGACTGTAAATCACCTACAGAACAATCACTATCCAATTATTAAAGGACTGACCGTTAATCACCTACAGAACAATCACTGTCCAATTATTAAAGGACTGACCGTAAATCACCTACAGAACAATCACTGTCCAATTATTAAAGGACTGACCGTAAACCACCTACAGAACAATCACTGTCCAATTATTAAAGGACTGACCGTAAATCACCTACAGAACAATCACTATCCAATTATTAAAGGACTGACCGTAAATCACCTACAGAACTATCACTGTCAATTATTAAAGGACTGACAGTAAATCACCTACAGAACAATCACTGTCCAATTATTAAAGGACTGACCGTAAATCACCTACAGAACAATCACAGTCCAATTATTAAAGGACTGACCGTAAATCACCTACAGAACAATCACAGTCCAATTATTAAAGGACTGACCGTAAATCACCTACAGAACAATCACTGTCCAATTATTAAAGGACTGACCGTAAATCACCTACAGAACAAACACTGTCCAATTATTAAAGGACTGACCGTTAATCACCGACAGAACAATCACTGTCCAATTATTAAAGGACTGACCGTAAATCACCTTCAGAACAATCACTGTCCAATTATTAAAGGACAGACCTGAAATCACCTACAGAACAATCACTGTCCAATTATTAAAAGACTGACCGTAAATCACCTACAGAACAATCACTGTCAATTATTAAAGGACTGACCGTAAATCACCTTCAGAACAATCACTGTCCAATTATTAAAGGACTGACTGTAAATCACCTACAGAACAATCACTATCCAATTATTAAAGGACTGACCGTAAATCACCTACAGAACAATCACTGTCAATTATTAAAGGACTGACAGTAAATCACCTACAGAACAATCACTGTCCAATTATTAAAGGACTGACTGTAAATCACCGACAGAACAATCACTGTCCAATTATTAAAGGACTGACTGTAAATCACCTACAGAACAATCACTATCCAATTATTAAAGGACTGACCGTAAATCACCTACAGAACAATCACTGTCCAATTATTAAAGGACTGACCGTAAATCACCTACAGAACAATCACTGTCCAATTATTAAAGGACTGACCGTAAATCACCTACAGAACAATCACTGTCCAATTATTAAAGGACTGACCGTAAATCACCTACAGAACAATCACTATCCAATTATTAAAGGACTGACCGTAAATCACCTACAGAACAATCACTATCAATTATTAAAGGACTGACCGTAAATCACCTACAGAACAATCACTGTCCAATTATTAAAGGATGGACCGTAAATCACCTACAGAACAATCACTGTCCAATTATTAAAGGACTGACCGTAAATCACCTACAGAACAATCACTGTCCAATTATTAAAGGACTGACCGTAAATCACCTACAGAACAATCACTGTCCAATTATTAAAGGACTGACCGTAAATCACCTACAGAACAATCACTGTCCAATTATTAAAGGACTGACCGTAAATCACCTACAGAACAATCACTGTCCAATTATTAAAGGACTGACCGTAAATCACCTACAGAACAATCACTATCCAATTATTAAAGGACAGACCGTAAATCACCTACAGAACAATCACAGTCCAATTATTAAAGGACTGACCGTAAATCACCTACAGAACAATCACAGTCCAATTATTAAAGGACTGACCGTAAATCACCTACAGAACAATCACTGTCCAATTATTAAAGGACTGACCGTAAATCACCTACAGAACAAACACTGTCCAATTATTAAAGGACTGACCGTAAATCACCGACAGAACAATCACTGTCCAATTATTAAAGGACTGACCGTAAATCACCTACAGAACAATCACTGTCCAATTATTAAAGGACTAACCGTAAATCACCTACAGAACAATCACTGTCCAATTATTAAAGGACTGACCGTAAATCACCTTCAGAACAATCACTGTCCAATTATTAAAGGACTGACCGTAAATCACCTACAGAACAATCACTGTCCAATTATTAAAGGACTGACCGTAAATCACCTACAGAACAATCACTGTCAATTATTAAAGGACTGACCGTAAATCACCTTCAGAACAATCACTGTCCAATTATTAAAGGACTGACTGTAAATCACCTGCAGAACAATCACTATCCAATTATTAAAGGACAGACCGTAAATCACCTACAGAACAATCACTGTCAATTATTAAAGGACTGACAGTAAATCACCTACAGAACAATCACTGTCCAATTATTAAAGGACTGACTGTAAATCACCGACAGAACAATCACTGTCCAATTATTAAAGGACTGACTGTAAATCACCTACAGAACAATCACTATCCAATTATTAAAGGACTGATCGTAAATCACCTACAGAACAATCACTGTCCAATTATTAAAGGACTGACCGTAAATCACCTACAGAACAATCACTGTCCAATTATTAAAGGACTGACCGTAAATCACCTACAGAACAATCACTGTCCAATTATTAAAGGACTGACCGTAAATCACCTACAGAACAATCACTATCCAATTATTAAAGGACTGACCGTAAATCACCTACAGAACAATCACTGTCAATTATTAAAGGACTGACAGTAAATCACCTACAGAACAATCACTGTCCAATTATTAAAGGACTGACTGTAAATCACCGACAGAACAATCACTGTCCAATTATTAAAGGACTGACTGTAAATCACCTACAGAACAATCACTATCCAATTATTAAAGGACTGACTGTAAATCACCTACAGAACAATCACTGTCCAATTATTAAAGGACTGACCGTAAATCACCTACAGAACAATCACTGTCCAATTATTAAAGGACTGACCGTAAACCACCTACAGAACAATCACTGTCCAATTATTAAAGGACTGACCGTAAATCACCTACAGAACAATCACTGTCCAATTATTAAAGGACTGACCGTAAATCACCTACAGAACAATCACTGTCAATTATTAAAGGACTGACAGTAAATCACCTACAGAACAATCACTGTCCAATTATTAAAGGACTGACCGTAAATCACCTACAGAACAATCACTGTCCAATTATTAAAGGAGTGACCGTAAATCACCTACAGAACAATCACTGTCCAATTATTAAAGGACTGACCGTAAATCACCTACAGAACAATCACTGTCCAATTATTAAAGGACTGACCGTAAATCACCTACAGAACAATCACTATCCAATTATTAAAGGACAGACCGTAAATCACCTACAGAACAATCACAGTCCAATTATTAAAGGACTGACCGTAAATCACCTACAGAACAATCACTGTCCAATTATTAAAGGACTGACCGTAAATCACCTACAGAACAATCACTGTCCAATTATTAAAGGACTGACCGTAAATCACCTACAGAACAATCACTGTCCAATTATTAAAGGATGGACCGTAAATCACCTACAGAACAATCACTGTCCAATTATTAAAGGACTGACCGTAAATCACCTACAGAACAATCACTGTCCAATTATTAAAGGACTGACCGTAAATCACCTACAGAACAATCACTGTCCAATTATTAAAGGACTGACCGTAAATCACCTACAGAACAATCACTGTCCAATTATTAAAGGACTGACCGTAAATCACCTACAGAACAATCACTGTCCAATTATTAAAGGACTGACCGTAAATCACCTACAGAACAATCACTGTCCAATTATTAAAGGACTGACCGTAAATCACCTACAGAACAATCACTGTCCAATTATTAAAGGACTGACCGTAAATCACCTACAGAACAATCACTATCCAATTATTAAAGGACTGACCGTAAATCACCTACAGAACAATCACTATCAATTATTAAAGGACTGACCGTAAATCACCTACAGAACAATCACTGTCCAATTATTAAAGGATGGACCGTAAATCACCTACAGAACAATCACTGTCCAATTATTAAAGGACTGACCGTAAATCACCTACAGAACAATCACTGTCCAATTATTAAAGGACTGACCGTAAATCACCTACAGAACAATCACTGTCCAATTATTAAAGGACTGACCGTAAATCACCTACAGAACAATCACTGTCCAATTATTAAAGGACTGACCGTAAATCACCTACAGAACAATCACTGTCCAATTATTAAAGGACTGACCGTAAATCACCTACAGAACAATCACTATCCAATTATTAAAGGACAGACCGTAAATCACCTACAGAACAATCACAGTCCAATTATTAAAGGACTGACCGTAAATCACCTACAGAACAATCACAGTCCAATTATTAAAGGACTGACCGTAAATCACCTACAGAACAATCACTGTCCAATTATTAAAGGACTGACCGTAAATCACCTACAGAACAAACACTGTCCAATTATTAAAGGACTGACCGTAAATCACCGACAGAACAATCACTGTCCAATTATTAAAGGACTGACCGTAAATCACCTACAGAACAATCACTGTCCAATTATTAAAGGACTAACCGTAAATCACCTACAGAACAATCACTGTCCAATTATTAAAGGACTGACCGTAAATCACCTTCAGAACAATCACTGTCCAATTATTAAAGGACTGACCGTAAATCACCTACAGAACAATCACTGTCCAATTATTAAAGGACTGACCGTAAATCACCTACAGAACAATCACTGTCAATTATTAAAGGACTGACCGTAAATCACCTTCAGAACAATCACTGTCCAATTATTAAAGGACTGACTGTAAATCACCTGCAGAACAATCACTATCCAATTATTAAAGGACAGACCGTAAATCACCTACAGAACAATCACTGTCAATTATTAAAGGACTGACAGTAAATCACCTACAGAACAATCACTGTCCAATTATTAAAGGACTGACTGTAAATCACCGACAGAACAATCACTGTCCAATTATTAAAGGACTGACTGTAAATCACCTACAGAACAATCACTATCCAATTATTAAAGGACTGATCGTAAATCACCTACAGAACAATCACTGTCCAATTATTAAAGGACTGACCGTAAATCACCTACAGAACAATCACTGTCCAATTATTAAAGGACTGACCGTAAATCACCTACAGAACAATCACTGTCCAATTATTAAAGGACTGACCGTAAATCACCTACAGAACAATCACTATCCAATTATTAAAGGACTGACCGTAAATCACCTACAGAACAATCACTGTCAATTATTAAAGGACTGACAGTAAATCACCTACAGAACAATCACTGTCCAATTATTAAAGGACTGACTGTAAATCACCGACAGAACAATCACTGTCCAATTATTAAAGGACTGACTGTAAATCACCTACAGAACAATCACTATCCAATTATTAAAGGACTGACTGTAAATCACCTACAGAACAATCACTGTCCAATTATTAAAGGACTGACCGTAAATCACCTACAGAACAATCACTGTCCAATTATTAAAGGACTGACCGTAAACCACCTACAGAACAATCACTGTCCAATTATTAAAGGACTGACCGTAAATCACCTACAGAACAATCACTGTCCAATTATTAAAGGACTGACCGTAAATCACCTACAGAACAATCACTGTCAATTATTAAAGGACTGACAGTAAATCACCTACAGAACAATCACTGTCCAATTATTAAAGGACTGACCGTAAATCACCTACAGAACAATCACTGTCCAATTATTAAAGGAGTGACCGTAAATCACCTACAGAACAATCACTGTCCAATTATTAAAGGACTGACCGTAAATCACCTACAGAACAATCACTGTCCAATTATTAAAGGACTGACCGTAAATCACCTACAGAACAATCACTATCCAATTATTAAAGGACAGACCGTAAATCACCTACAGAACAATCACAGTCCAATTATTAAAGGACTGACCGTAAATCACCTACAGAACAATCACAGTCCAATTATTAAAGGACTGACCGTAAATCACCTACAGAACAATCACTGTCCAATTATTAAAGGACTGACCGTAAATCACCTACAGAACAAACACTGTCCAATTATTAAAGGACTGACCGTAAATCACCGACAGAACAATCACTGTCCAATTATTAAAGGACTGACCGAAAATCACCTTCAGAACAATCACTGTCCAATTATTAAAGGACTGACCTTAAATCACCTACAGAACAATCACTGTCCAATTATTAAAGGACTGACCGTAAATCACCTACAGAACAATCACTGTCAATTATTAAAGGACTGACCGTAAATCACCTTCAGAACAATCACTGTCCAATTATTAAAGGACTGACTGTAAATCACCTACAGAACAATCACTATCCAATTATTAAAGGACTGACCGTAAATCACCTACAGAACAATCACTGTCAATTATTAAAGGACTGACAGTAAATCACCTACAGAACAATCACTGTCCAATTATTAAAGGACTGACTGTAAATCACCGACAGAACAATCACTGTCCAATTATTAAAGGACTGACTGTAAATCACCTACAGAACAATCACTATCCAATTATTAAAGGACTGACCGTAAATCACCTACAGAACAATCACTGTCCAATTATTAAAGGACTGACCGTAAATCACCTACAGAACAATCACTGTCCAATTATTAAAGGACTGACCGTAAATCACCTACAGAACAATCACTGTCCAATTATTAAAGGACTGACCGTAAATCACCTACAGAACAATCACTATCCAATTATTAAAGGACTGACCGTAAATCACCTACAGAACAATCACTGTCAATTATTAAAGGACTGACCGTAAATCACCTACAGAACAATCACTGTCCAATTATTAAAGGACTGACCGTAAATCACCTACAGAACAATCACTGTCCAATTATTAAAGGACTGACCGTAAATCACCTACAGAACAATCACTATCCAATTATTAAAGGACAGACCGTAAATCACCTACAGAACAATCACAGTCAAATTATTAAAGGACTGACCGTAAATCACCTACAGAACAATCACAGTCCAATTATTAAAGGACTGTCCGTAAATCACCTACAGAACAATCACTGTCCAATTATTAAAGGACTGACCGTAAATCACCTACAGAACAAACACTGTCCAATTATTAAAGGACTGACCGTAAATCACCGACAGAACAATCACTGTCCAATTATTAAAGAACTGACCGTAAATCACCTACAGAACAATCACTGTCAATTATTAAAGGACTGACCGTAAATCACCTACAGAACAATCACTGTCCAATTATTAAAGGACTGACCGTAAATCACCTACAGAACAATCACTGTCCAATTATTAAAGGACTTACCGTAAATCACCTACAGAACAATCACTATCCAATTATTAAAGGACAGACCGTAAATCACCTACAGAACAATCACAGTCCAATTATTAAAGGACTGACCGTAAATCACCTTCAGAACAATCACTGTCCAATTATTAAAGGACTGACCGTAAATCACCTACAGAACAATCACTGTCCAATTATTAAAGGACTGACCGTAAATCACCTACAGAACAATCACTGTCAATTATTAAAGGACTGACCGTAAATCACCTTCAGAACAATCACTGTCCAATTATTAAAGGACTGACTGTAAATCACCTACAGAACAATCACTATCCAATTATTAAAGGACTGACCGTAAATCACCTACAGAACAATCACTGTCAATTATTAAAGGACTGACAGTAAATCACCTACAGAACAATCACTGTCCAATTATTAAAGGACTGACTGTAAATCACCGACAGAACAATCACTGTCCAATTATTAAAGGACTGACTGTAAATCACCTACAGAACAATCACTATCCAATTATTAAAGGACTGACCGTAAATCACCTACAGAACAATCACTGTCCAATTATTAAAGGACTGACCGTAAATCACCTACAGAACAATCACTGTCCAATTATTAAAGGACTGACCGTAAATCACCTACAGAACAATCACTGTCCAATTATTAAAGGACTGACCGTAAATCACCTACAGAACAATCACTATCCAATTATTAAAGGACTGACCGTAAATCACCTACAGAACAATCACTGTCAATTATTAAAGGACTGACAGTAAATCACCTACAGAACAATCACTGTCCAATTATTAAAGGACTGACTGTAAATCACCGACAGAACAATCACTGTCCAATTATTAAAGGACTGACTGTAAATCACCTACAGAACAATCACTATCCAATTATTAAAGGACTGACCGTTAATCACCTACAGAACAATCACTGTCCAATTATTAAAGGACTGACCGTAAATCACCTACAGAACAATCACTGTCCAATTATTAAAGGACTGACCGTAAACCACCTACAGAACAATCACTGTCCAATTATTAAAGGACTGACCGTAAATCACCTACAGAACAATCACTATCCAATTATTAAAGGACTGACCGTAAATCACCTACAGAACTATCACTGTCAATTATTAAAGGACTGACAGTAAATCACCTACAGAACAATCACTGTCCAATTATTAAAGGACTGACCGTAAATCACCTACAGAACAATCACAGTCCAATTATTAAAGGACTGACCGTAAATCACCTACAGAACAATCACAGTCCAATTATTAAAGGACTGACCGTAAATCACCTACAGAACAATCACTGTCCAATTATTAAAGGACTGACCGTAAATCACCTACAGAACAAACACTGTCCAATTATTAAAGGACTGACCGTTAATCACCGACAGAACAATCACTGTCCAATTATTAAAGGACTGACCGTAAATCACCTTCAGAACAATCACTGTCCAATTATTAAAGGACAGACCTGAAATCACCTACAGAACAATCACTGTCCAATTATTAAAAGACTGACCGTAAATCACCTACAGAACAATCACTGTCAATTATTAAAGGACTGACCGTAAATCACCTTCAGAACAATCACTGTCCAATTATTAAAGGACTGACTGTAAATCACCTACAGAACAATCACTATCCAATTATTAAAGGACTGACCGTAAATCACCTACAGAACAATCACTGTCAATTATTAAAGGACTGACAGTAAATCACCTACAGAACAATCACTGTCCAATTATTAAAGGACTGACTGTAAATCACCGACAGAACAATCACTGTCCAATTATTAAAGGACTGACTGTAAATCACCTACAGAACAATCACTATCCAATTATTAAAGGACTGACCGTAAATCACCTACAGAACAATCACTGTCCAATTATTAAAGGACTGACCGTAAATCACCTACAGAACAATCACTGTCCAATTATTAAAGGACTGACCGTAAATCACCTACAGAACAATCACTGTCCAATTATTAAAGGACTGACCGTAAATCACCTACAGAACAATCACTATCCAATTATTAAAGGACTGACCGTAAATCACCTACAGAACAATCACTATCAATTATTAAAGGACTGACCGTAAATCACCTACAGAACAATCACTGTCCAATTATTAAAGGATGGACCGTAAATCACCTACAGAACAATCACTGTCCAATTATTAAAGGACTGACCGTAAATCACCTACAGAACAATCACTGTCCAATTATTAAAGGACTGACCGTAAATCACCTACAGAACAATCACTGTCCAATTATTAAAGGACTGACCGTAAATCACCTACAGAACAATCACTGTCCAATTATTAAAGGACTGACCGTAAATCACCTACAGAACAATCACTGTCCAATTATTAAAGGACTGACCGTAAATCACCTACAGAACAATCACTATCCAATTATTAAAGGACAGACCGTAAATCACCTACAGAACAATCACAGTCCAATTATTAAAGGACTGACCGTAAATCACCTACAGAACAATCACAGTCCAATTATTAAAGGACTGACCGTAAATCACCTACAGAACAATCACTGTCCAATTATTAAAGGACTGACCGTAAATCACCTACAGAACAAACACTGTCCAATTATTAAAGGACTGACCGTAAATCACCGACAGAACAATCACTGTCCAATTATTAAAGGACTGACCGTAAATCACCTACAGAACAATCACTGTCCAATTATTAAAGGACTAACCGTAAATCACCTACAGAACAATCACTGTCCAATTATTAAAGGACTGACCGTAAATCACCTTCAGAACAATCACTGTCCAATTATTAAAGGACTGACCGTAAATCACCTACAGAACAATCACTGTCCAATTATTAAAGGACTGACCGTAAATCACCTACAGAACAATCACTGTCAATTATTAAAGGACTGACCGTAAATCACCTTCAGAACAATCACTGTCCAATTATTAAAGGACTGACTGTAAATCACCTGCAGAACAATCACTATCCAATTATTAAAGGACAGACCGTAAATCACCTACAGAACAATCACTGTCAATTATTAAAGGACTGACAGTAAATCACCTACAGAACAATCACTGTCCAATTATTAAAGGACTGACTGTAAATCACCGACAGAACAATCACTGTCCAATTATTAAAGGACTGACTGTAAATCACCTACAGAACAATCACTATCCAATTATTAAAGGACTGATCGTAAATCACCTACAGAACAATCACTGTCCAATTATTAAAGGACTGACCGTAAATCACCTACAGAACAATCACTGTCCAATTATTAAAGGACTGACCGTAAATCACCTACAGAACAATCACTGTCCAATTATTAAAGGACTGACCGTAAATCACCTACAGAACAATCACTATCCAATTATTAAAGGACTGACCGTAAATCACCTACAGAACAATCACTGTCAATTATTAAAGGACTGACAGTAAATCACCTACAGAACAATCACTGTCCAATTATTAAAGGACTGACTGTAAATCACCGACAGAACAATCACTGTCCAATTATTAAAGGACTGACTGTAAATCACCTACAGAACAATCACTATCCAATTATTAAAGGACTGACTGTAAATCACCTACAGAACAATCACTGTCCAATTATTAAAGGACTGACCGTAAATCACCTACAGAACAATCACTGTCCAATTATTAAAGGACTGACCGTAAACCACCTACAGAACAATCACTGTCCAATTATTAAAGGACTGACCGTAAATCACCTACAGAACAATCACTGTCCAATTATTAAAGGACTGACCGTAAATCACCTACAGAACAATCACTGTCAATTATTAAAGGACTGACAGTAAATCACCTACAGAACAATCACTGTCCAATTATTAAAGGACTGACCGTAAATCACCTACAGAACAATCACTGTCCAATTATTAAAGGAGTGACCGTAAATCACCTACAGAACAATCACTGTCCAATTATTAAAGGACTGACCGTAAATCACCTACAGAACAATCACTGTCCAATTATTAAAGGACTGACCGTAAATCACCTACAGAACAATCACTATCCAATTATTAAAGGACAGACCGTAAATCACCTACAGAACAATCACAGTCCAATTATTAAAGGACTGACCGTAAATCACCTACAGAACAATCACAGTCCAATTATTAAAGGACTGACCGTAAATCACCTACAGAACAATCACTGTCCAATTATTAAAGGACTGACCGTAAATCACCTACAGAACAAACACTGTCCAATTATTAAAGGACTGACCGTAAATCACCGACAGAACAATCACTGTCCAATTATTAAAGGACTGACCGAAAATCACCTTCAGAACAATCACTGTCCAATTATTAAAGGACTGACCTTAAATCACCTACAGAACAATCACTGTCCAATTATTAAAGGACTGACCGTAAATCACCTACAGAACAATCACTGTCAATTATTAAAGGACTGACCGTAAATCACCTTCAGAACAATCACTGTCCAATTATTAAAGGACTGACTGTAAATCACCTACAGAACAATCACTATCCAATTATTAAAGGACTGACCGTAAATCACCTACAGAACAATCACTGTCAATTATTAAAGGACTGACAGTAAATCACCTACAGAACAATCACTGTCCAATTATTAAAGGACTGACTGTAAATCACCGACAGAACAATCACTGTCCAATTATTAAAGGACTGACTGTAAATCACCTACAGAACAATCACTATCCAATTATTAAAGGACTGACCGTAAATCACCTACAGAACAATCACTGTCCAATTATTAAAGGACTGACCGTAAATCACCTACAGAACAATCACTGTCCAATTATTAAAGGACTGACCGTAAATCACCTACAGAACAATCACTGTCCAATTATTAAAGGACTGACCGTAAATCACCTACAGAACAATCACTATCCAATTATTAAAGGACTGACCGTAAATCACCTACAGAACAATCACTGTCAATTATTAAAGGACTGACCGTAAATCACCTACAGAACAATCACTGTCCAATTATTAAAGGACTGACCGTAAATCACCTACAGAACAATCACTGTCCAATTATTAAAGGACTGACCGTAAATCACCTACAGAACAATCACTATCCAATTATTAAAGGACAGACCGTAAATCACCTACAGAACAATCACAGTCAAATTATTAAAGGACTGACCGTAAATCACCTACAGAACAATCACAGTCCAATTATTAAAGGACTGTCCGTAAATCACCTACAGAACAATCACTGTCCAATTATTAAAGGACTGACCGTAAATCACCTACAGAACAAACACTGTCCAATTATTAAAGGACTGACCGTAAATCACCGACAGAACAATCACTGTCCAATTATTAAAGAACTGACCGTAAATCACCTACAGAACAATCACTGTCAATTATTAAAGGACTGACCGTAAATCACCTACAGAACAATCACTGTCCAATTATTAAAGGACTGACCGTAAATCACCTACAGAACAATCACTGTCCAATTATTAAAGGACTTACCGTAAATCACCTACAGAACAATCACTATCCAATTATTAAAGGACAGACCGTAAATCACCTACAGAACAATCACAGTCCAATTATTAAAGGACTGACCGTAAATCACCTACAGAACAATCACAGTCCAATTATTAAAGGACTGACCGTAAATCACCTACAGAACAATCACTGTCCAATTATTAAAGGACTGACCGTAAATCACCTACAGAACAAACACTGTCCAATTATTAAAGGACTGACCGTAAATCACCGACAGAACAATCACTGTCCAATTATTAAAGGACTGACCGTAAATCACCTTCAGAACAATCACTGTCCAATTATTAAAGGACTGACCGTAAATCACCTACAGAACAATCACTGTCCAATTATTAAAGGACTGACCGTAAATCACCTACAGAACAATCAGTGTCAATTATTAAAGGACTGACCGTAAATCACCTTCAGAACAATCACTGTCCAATTATTAAAGGACTGACTGTAAATCACCTACAGAACAATCACTATCCAATTATTAAAGGACTGACCGTAAATCACCTACAGAACAATCACTGTCAATTATTAAAGGACTGACAGTAAATCACCTACAGAACAATCACTGTCCAATTATTAAAGGACTGACTGTAAATCACCGACAGAACAATCACTGTCCAATTATTAAAGGACTGACTGTAAATCACCTACAGAACAATCACTATCCAATTATTAAAGGACTGACCGTAAATCACCTACAGAACAATCACTGTCCAATTATTAAAGGACTGACCGTAAATCACCTACAGAACAATCACTGTCCAATTATTAAAGGACTGACCGTAAATCACCTACAGAACAATCACTGTCCAATTATTAAAGGACTGACAGTAAATCACCTACAGAACAATCACTGTCCAATTATTAAAGGACTGACTGTAAATCACCGACAGAACAATCACTGTCCAATTATTAAAGGACTGACTGTAAATCACCTACAGAACAATCACTATCCAATTATTAAAGGACTGACCGTAAATCACCTACAGAACAATCACTGTCCAATTATTAAAGGACTGACCGTAAATCACCTACAGAACAATCACTGTCCAATTATTAAAGGACTGACCGTAAATCACCTACAGAACAATCACTGTCCAATTATTAAAGGACTGACCGTAAATCACCTACAGAACAATCACTATCCAATTATTAAAGGACTGACCGTAAATCACCTACAGAACAATCACTGTCAATTATTAAAGGACTGACAGTAAATCACCTACAGAACAATCACTGTCCAATTATTAAAGGACTGACTGTAAATCACCGACAGAACAATCACTGTCCAATTATTAAAGGACTGACTGTAAATCACCTACAGAACAATCACTGTCCAATTATTAAAGGACTGACCGTAAATCACCCACAGAACAATCACTGTCCAATTATTAAAGGACTGACTGTAAATCACCGACAGAACAATCACTGTCCAATTACTAAAGGACTGACCGTAAATCACCTGCAGAACAATCACTGTCCAATTATTAAAGGACTGACCGTAAATCACCAACAGAACAATCACTGTCCAATTATTAAAGGACTGACCGTAAATCAACGACAAAACAATCACTGTCCAATTGTTAAAGGACTGACCGTAAATCACCTACAGAACAATCACTGTCCAATTGTTAAAGGACTGACCGTAAATCACCGACAGAACAATCACTGTCCAATTGTTAAAGGACTGACCGTAAATCACCTACAGAACAATCACTGTCCAATTATTAAAGGTCTGACCGTAAATCACCTACAGAACAATGACTGTAATTATTAAAGGACTGACCGTAAATCACCTACAGAACAATCAGTGTCCAATTATTAAAGGACTGACCGTAAATCACCTACAGAACAATCACTATCCAATTATTAATGGACTGACCGTAAATCACCTACAGAACAATCACTATCCAATTATTAAAGGACTGACCGTAAATCACCTACAGAACAATCACTGTCCAATTATTAAAGGACTGACCATAAATCACCTACAGAACAATCACTGTCCAATTATTAAAGGACTGACCGTAAATCACCTACAGAACAATCACTGTCCAATTATTAAAGGACTGACCGTAAATCACCTACAGAACAATCACTGTCCAATTATTAAAGGACTGACCGTAAATCACCTACAGAACAATCACAGTCCAATCATTAAAGGACTGACCTTGAATCACCTACAGAACAATCACTATCGAATTATTAAAGGACTGACCGTAAATCACCTAAAGAACAATCAGTGTCCAATTATTAAAGGACTGACCGTAAATCACCTACAGAACAATCACTATCCAATTATTAATGGACTGACCGTAAATCACCTACAGAACAATCACTATCCAATTATTAAAGGACTGACCGTAAATCACCTACAGAACAATCACTGTCCAATTATTAAAGGACTGTCCATAAATCACCTACAGAACAATCACTGTCCAATTATTAAAGGACTGACCGTAAATCACCTACAGAACAATCACTGTCCAATTATTAAAGGACTGACCGTAAATCACCTACAGAACAATCACTGTCCAATTATTAAAGGACTGACCGTAAATCACCTACAGAACAATCACAGTCCAATCATTAAAGGACTGACCTTGAATCACCTACAGAACAATCACTATCGAATTATTAAAGGACTGACCGTAAATCACCTACAGAACAATCACTGTCAATTATTAAAGGACTGACCGTAAATCACCTACACACCAATCACTGTCAATTATTAAAGGACTGACCGTAAATCACCTACAGAACAATCACTGTCCAATTATTAAAGGACTGACCGTAAATCACCGACAGAACAATCACTGTCCAATTGTTAAAGGACTGACCGTAAATCACCTACAGAACAATCACTGTCCAATTATTAAAGGACTGACCGTAAATCACCTACAGAACAATCACTGTCCAATTATTAAAGGACTGACCGTAAATCACCTGCAGTACAGGCACTGTCCAATTATTAAAGGACTGACGTAAATCACCTACAGAACAATCACTGTCCAATTATTAAAGGACTGACCGTAAATCACCTACAGAACAATCACTGTCCAATTATTAAAGGACTGACCGTAAATCACCTACAGAACAATCACTGTCCAATTATTAAAGGACTGACCGTAAATCACCTGCAGTACAGGCACTGTCCAATTATTAAAGGACTGACCGTAAATCACCTACAGAACAATCACTGTCCAATTATTAAAGGACTGACCGTAAATCACCTACAGAACAATCACTGTCCAATTATTAAAGGACTGACCGTAAATCACCTACAGAACAATCACTATCCAATTATTAAAGGACTGACTGTAAATCACCGACAGAACAATCACTGTCCAATTATTAAAGGCCTGACCGTAAATCACCGACAGAACAATCACTATCCAATTATTAAAGGACTGACCGTGAATCACCTACAGAACAATCACTGTCCAATTATTAAAGGACGGACCGTAAATGACCTACAGAACAATCACTATCAAATTATTAAAGGACTGACTGTAAATCACCTACAGAACAATCACAGTCCAATTATTAAAGGACTGACCGTAAATCACCTGCAGAACAATCACTGTCAATTATTAAAGGACTGACCGTAAATCACCTACAGAACAATCACTGTCCAATTATTAAAGGACTGACCGTAAATCACCTACAGAACAATCACTATCCAATTATTAATGGACTGACCGTAAATCACCTGCAGTACAGGCACTGTCCAATTATTAAAGGACTGACCGTAAATCACCTACAGAACAATCACTGTCCAATTATTAAAGGACTGAACGTAAATCACCTACAGAACAATCACTGTCCAATTATTAAAGGACTGACCGTAAATCACCTACAGAACAATCACTATCCAATTATTAAAGGACTGACCGTAAATCACCTGCAGTACAGGCACTGTCCAATTATTAAAGGACTGACCGTAAATCACCTACAGAACAATCACTGTCCAATTATTAAAGGACTGACCGTAAATCACCTACAGAACAATCACTGTCCAATTATTAAAGGACTGACCGTAAATCACCGACAGAACAATCACTATCCAATTATTAAAGGACAGACCGTAAATCACCTACAGAACAATCACTGTCCAATTATTAAAGGACTGACCGTAAATCACCTACAGAACAATCACTGTCCAATTATTAAAGGACTGACCGTAAATCACCTACAGAACAATCACTGTCCAATTATTAAAGGACTGACCGTAAATCACCTACAGAACAATCACTATCCTATTATTAAAGGACTGACCGTAAATCACCTACAGAACAATCACTGTCCAATTATTAAAGGACTGACCGTAAATCACCGACAGAACAATCACTATCCAATTATTAAAGGACTGACCGTAAATCACCTACAGAACAATCACTGTCCAATTATTAAAGGACTGACCGTAAATCACCTACAGAACAATCACTGTCCAATTATTAAAGGACTGACCGTAAATCACCTACAGAACAATCACTGTCCAATTATTAAAGGACTGACCGTAAATCACCTACAGAACAATCACTGTCCAATTATTAAAGGACAGACCGTAAATCACATACAGAACAATCACAGTCCAATTATTAAAGGACTGACCGTAAATCACCTACAGAACAATCACAGTCCAATTATTAAAGGACTGACCGTAAATCACCTACAGAACAATCACTGTCCAATTATTAAAGGACTGACCGTAAATCACCTACAGAACAATCACTGTCCAATTATTAAAGGACTGACCGTAAATCACCGACAGAACAATCACTGTCCAATTATTAAAGGACTGACCGTAAATCACCTTCAGAACAATCACTGTCCAATTATTAAAGGACTGACCGTAAATCACCTACAGAACAATCACTGTCCAATTATTAAAGGACTGACCGTAAATCACCTACAGAACAATCACTGTCAATTATTAAAGGACTGACCGTAAATCACCTTCAGAACAATCACTGTCCAATTATTAAAGGACTGACTGTAAATCACCTACAGAACAATCACTATCCAATTATTAAAGGACTGACCGTAAATCACCTACAGAACAATCACTGTCAATTATTAAAGGACTGACAGTAAATCACCTACAGAACAATCACTGTCCAATTATTAAAGGACTGACCGTAAATCACCTACAGAACAATCACTATCCAATTATTAAAGGACTGACCGTAAATCACCTGCAGTACAGGCACTGTCCAATTATTAAAGGACTGACCGTAAATCACCTACAGAACAATCACTGTCCAATTATTAAAGGACTGACCGTAAATCACCTACAGAACAATCACTTCCAATTATTAAAGGACTGACCGTAAATCACCTACAGAACAATCACTATCCAATTATTAAAGGACTGACCGTAAATCACCTGCAGTACAGGCACTGTCCAATTATTAAAGGACTGACCGTAAATCACCTACAGAACAATCACTGTCCAATTATTAAAGGACTGACCGTAAATCACCTACAGAACAATCACTGTCCAATTATTAAAGGACTGACCGTAAATCACCGACAGAACAATCACTATCCAATTATTAAAGGACAGACCGTAAATCACCTACAGAACAATCACTGTCCAATTATTAAAGGACTGACCGTAAATCACCTACAGAACAATCACTGTCCAATTATTAAAGGACTGACCGTAAATCACCTACAGAACAATCACTGTCCAATTATTAAAGGACTGACCGTAAATCACCTACAGAACAATCACTATCAATTATTAAAGGACTGACCGTAAATCACCTACAGAACAATCACTATCCTATTATTAAAGGACTGACCGTAAATCACCTACAGAACAATCACTGTCCAATTATTAAAGGACTGACCGTAAATCACCGACAGAACAATCACTATCCAATTATTAAAGGACTGACCGTAAATCACCTACAGAACAATCACTGTCCAATTATTAAAGGACTGACCGTAAATCACCTACAGAACAATCACTGTCCAATTATTAAAGGACTGACCGTAAATCACCTACAGAACAATCACTGTCCAATTATTAAAGGACTGACCGTAAATCACCTACAGAACAATCACTGTCCAATTATTAAAGGACTGACCGTAAATAACCTACAGAACAATCACTGTCCAATTATTAAAGGATGACCGTAAATCACCTACAGAACAATCACTGTCCAATTATTAAAGGACTGACCGTAAATCACCTACAGAACAATCACTGTCCAATTATTAAAGGACTGACCGTAAATCACCTACAGAACAATCACTGTCCAATTATTAAAGGACAGACCGTAAATCACCTACAGAACAATCACAGTCCATTTTTTAAAGGACTGACCGTAAATCACCTACAGAACAATCACAGTCCAATTATTAAAGGACTGACCGTAAATCACCTACAGAACAATCACTGTCCAATTATTAAAGGACTGACCGTAAATCACCTACAGAACAATCACTGTCCAATTATTAAAGGACTGACCGTAAATCACCGACAGAACAATCACTGTCCAATTATTAAAGGACTGACCTTAAATCACCTTCAGAACAATCACTGTCCAATTATTAAAGGACTGACCGTAAATCACCTACAGAACAATCACTGTCCAATTATTAAAGGACTGACCGTAAATCACCTACAGAACAATCACTGTCAATTATTAAAGGACTGACCGTAAATCACCTTCAGAACAATCACTGTCCAATTATTAAAGGACTGACCGTAAATCACCTACAGAACAATCACTGTCCAATTATTAAAGGACTGACCGTAAATCACCTACAGAACAATCACTGTCAATTATTAAAGGACTGACAGTAAATCACCTACAGAACAATCACTGTCAATTATTAAAGGACTGACAGTAAATCACCTACAGAACAATCACTGTCCAATTATTAAAGGACTGACTGTAAATCACCGACAGAACAATCACTGTCCAATTATTAAAGGACTGACTGTAAATCACCTACAGAACAATCACTATCCAATTATTAAAGGACTGACCGTAAATCACCTACAGAACAATCACTATCCAATTATTAAAGGACTGACCGTAAATCAACTACAGAACAATCACTGTCCAATTATTAAAGGACTGACCGTAAATCACCTACAGAACAATCACTGTCCAATTATTAAAGGACTGACCGTAAATCACCTACAGAACAATCACTGTCCAATTATTAAAGGACTGACCGTAAATCACCTACAGAACAATCACTGTCCAATTATTAAAGGACTGACTGTAAATCACCGACAGAACAATCACTGTCCAATTACTAAAGGACTGACCGTAAAGCACCTGCAGAACAATCACTGTCCAATTATTAAAGGACTGACCGTAAATCACCTACAGAACAATCACTGTCCAATTATTAAAGGACTGACCGTAAATCACCGACAAAACAATCACTGTCCAATTGTTAAAGGACTGACCGTAAATCACCTACAGAACAATCACTGTCCAATTGTTAAAGGACTGACCGTAAATCACCTACAGAACAATCACTGTCCAATTGTTAAAGGACTGACCGTAAATCACCTACAGAACAATCACTGTCCAATTATTAAAGGTCTGACCGTAAATCACCTACAGAACAATGACTGTAATTATTAAAGGACTGACCGTAAATCACCTACAGAACAATCAGTGTCCAATTATTAAAGGACTGACCGTAAATCACCTACAGAACAATCACTGTCCAATTATTAAAGGACTGACCGTAAATCACCTACAGAACAATCACTATCCAATTATTAAAGGACTGACCGTAAATCACCTACAGAACAATCACTGTCCAATTATTAAAGGACTGACCATAAATCACCTACAGAACAATCACTGTCCAATTATTAAAGGACTGACCGTAAATCACCTACAGAACAATCACTGTCCAATTATTAAAGGAATGACCGTAAATCACCTACAGAACAATAACTGTCCAATTATTAAAGGACTGACCGTAAATCACCTACAGAACAATCACTGTCCAATCATTAAAGGACTGACCTTGAATCACCTACAGAACAATCACTATCGAATTATTAAAGGACTGACCGTAACTCACCTACAGAACAATCACTGTCAATTATTAAAGGACTGACCGTAAATCACCTACACACCAATCACTGTCAATTATTAAAGGACTGACCGTAAATCACCTACAGAACAATCACTGTCCAATTATTAAAGGAGTACCGTAAATCACCTACAGAACAATCACTGTCCAATTATTAAATGACTGACCGTAAATCACCGACAGAACAATCACTGTCCAATTGTTAAAGGACTGACCGTAAATCACCTACAGAACAATCACTGTCCAATTATTAAAGGACTGACCGTAAATCACCTACAGAACAATCACTGTCCAATTATTAAAGGACTGACCGTAAATCACCTGCAGTACAGGCACTGTCCAATTATTAAAGGACTGACGTAAATCACCTACAGAACAATCACTGTCCAATTATTAAAGGACTGACCGTAAATCACCTACAGAACAATCACTGTCCAATTATTAAAGGACTGACCGTAAATCACCTACAGAACAATCACTGTCCAATTATTAAAGGAGTACCGTAAATCACCTACACAACAATCACTGTCCAATTATTAAAGGACTGACCGTAAATCACCTACAGAACAATCACTATCCAATTATTAAAGGACTGACCGTAAATCACCTGCAGTACAGGCACTGTCCAATTATTAAAGGACTGACCGTAAATCACCTACAGAACAATCACTGTCCAATTATTAAAGGACTGACCGTAAATCACCTACAGAACAATCACTGTCCAATTATTAAAGGACTGACCGTAAATCACCTACAGAACAATCACTATCCAATTATTAAAGGACTGACTGTAAATCACCTTCAGAACAATCACTGTCCAATTATTAAAGGCCTGACCGTAAATCACCGACAGAACAATCACTATCCAATTATTAAAGGACTGACCGTAAATCACCTACAGAACAATGACTGTAATTATTAAAGGACTGACCGTAAATCACCTACAGAACAATCAGTGTCCAATTATTAAAGGACTGACCGTAAATCACCTACAGAACAATCACTGTCCAATTATTAAAGGACTGACCGTAAATCACCTACAGAACAATCACTATCCAATTATTAAAGGACTGACCGTAAATCACCTACAGAACAATCACTGTCCAATTATTAAAGGACTGACCATAAATCACCTACAGAACAATCACTGTCCAATTATTAAAGGACTGACCGTAAATCACCTACAGAACAATCACTGTCCAATTATTAAAGGAATGACCGTAAATCACCTACAGAACAATAACTGTCCAATTATTAAAGGACTGACCGTAAATCACCTACAGAACAATCACTGTCCAATCATTAAAGGACTGACCTTGAATCACCTACAGAACAATCACTATCGAATTATTAAAGGACTGACCGTAACTCACCTACAGAACAATCACTGTCAATTATTAAAGGACTGACCGTAAATCACCTACACACCAATCACTGTCAATTATTAAAGGACTGACCGTAAATCACCTACAGAACAATCACTGTCCAATTATTAAAGGAGTACCGTAAATCACCTACAGAACAATCACTGTCCAATTATTAAATGACTGACCGTAAATCACCGACAGAACAATCACTGTCCAATTGTTAAAGGACTGACCGTAAATCACCTACAGAACAATCACTGTCCAATTATTAAAGGACTGACCGTAAATCACCTACAGAACAATCACTGTCCAATTATTAAAGGACTGACCGTAAATCACCTGCAGTACAGGCACTGTCCAATTATTAAAGGACTGACGTAAATCACCTACAGAACAATCACTGTCCAATTATTAAAGGACTGACCGTAAATCACCTACAGAACAATCACTGTCCAATTATTAAAGGACTGACCGTAAATCACCTACAGAACAATCACTGTCCAATTATTAAAGGAGTACCGTAAATCACCTACACAACAATCACTGTCCAATTATTAAAGGACTGACCGTAAATCACCTACAGAACAATCACTATCCAATTATTAAAGGACTGACCGTAAATCACCTGCAGTACAGGCACTGTCCAATTATTAAAGGACTGACCGTAAATCACCTACAGAACAATCACTGTCCAATTATTAAAGGACTGACCGTAAATCACCTACAGAACAATCACTGTCCAATTATTAAAGGACTGACCGTAAATCACCTACAGAACAATCACTATCCAATTATTAAAGGACTGACTGTAAATCACCTACAGAACAATCACTGTCCAATTATTAAAGGCCTGACCGTAAATCACCGACAGAACAATCACTATCCAATTATTAAAGGACTGACCGTAAATCACCTACAGAACAATCACTGTCCAATTATTAAAGGACGGACCGTAAATGACCAACAGAACAATCACTATCCAATTATTAAAGGACTGACTGTAAATGACCTACAGAACAATCACTGTCCAATTATTAAAGGACTGACCGTAAATCACCTACAGAACAATCACTGTCAATTATTAAAGGACTGACCGTAAATCACCTACAGAACAATCACTGTCCAATTATTAAAGGACTGACCGTAAATCACCTACAGAACAATCACTATCCAATTATTAAAGGACTGACCGTAAATCACCTGCAGTACAGGCACTGTCCAATTATTAAAGGACTGACCGTAAATCACCTACAGAACAATCACTGTCCAATTATTAAAGGACTGACCGTAAATCACCTACAGAACAATCACTGTCCAATTATTAAAGGACTGACCGTAAATCACCTACAGAACAATCACTATCCAATTATTAAAGGACTGACTGTAAATCACCTACAGAACAATCACTGTCCAATTATTAAAGGCCTGACCGTAAATCACCGACAGAACAATCACTATCCAATTATTAAAGGACTGACCGTAAATCACCTACAGAACAATCACTGTCCAATTATTAAAGGACGGACCGTAAATCACCTACAGAACAATCACTATCCAATTATTAAAGGACTGACTGTAAATCACCTACAGAACAATCACTGTCCAATTATTAAAGGCCTGACCGTAAATCACCGACAGAACAATCACTATCCAATTATTAAAGGACTGACCGTAAATCACCTACAGAACAATCACTGTCCAATTATTAAAGGACGGACCGTAAATGACCAACAGAACAATCACTATCCAATTATTAAAGGACTGACTGTAAATCACCTACAGAACAATCACTGTCCAATTATTAAAGGACTGACCGTAAATCACCTACAGAACAATCACTGTCAATTATTAAAGGACTGACCGTAAATCACCTACAGAACAATCACTGTCCAATTATTAAAGGACTGACCGTAAATCACCTACAGAACAATCACTATCCAATTATTAAAGGACTGACCGTAAATCACCTGCAGTACAGGCACTGTCCAATTATTAAAGGACTGACCGTAAATCACCTACAGAACAATCACTGTCCAATTATTAAAGGACTGACCGTAAATCACCTACAGAACAATCACTGTCCAATTATTAAAGGACTGACCGTAAATCACCTACAGAACAATCACTATCCAATTATTAAAGGACTGACTGTAAATCACCTACAGAACAATCACTGTCCAATTATTAAAGGCCTGACCGTAAATCACCGACAGAACAATCACTATCCAATTACTAAAGGACTGACCGTAAATCACCTACAGAACAATCACTGTCCAATTATTAAAGGACGGACCGTAAATCACCTACAGAACAATCACTATCCAATTATTAAAGGACTGACTGTAAATCACCTACAGAACAATCACTGTCCAATTATTAAAGGCCTGACCGTAAATCACCTACAGAATAATCACTGTCCAATTATTAAAGGACTGACCGTAAATCACCTACAGAACAATCACTGTCCAATTATTAAAGGACTGACCGTAAATCACCTACAGAACAATCACTGTCCAATTATTAAAGGACTGACCGAAAATCACCTACAGAACAATCACTATCCAATTATTAAAGGACTGACCGTAAATCACCTACAGAACAATCACTGTCCAATTATTAAAGGACTGACCGTAAATCACCTACAGAACAATCACTGTCCAATTATTAAAGGACTGACCGTAAATCACCTACAGAACAATCACTATCCAATTATTAAAGGACTGACCGTAAATCACCTACAGAACAATCACTGTCCAATTATTAAAGGACTGACCGTAAATCACCGACAGAACAATCACTGTCCAATTATTAAAGGACTGACCGTAAATCACCTACAGAACAATCACTGTCAATTAATAAAGGACTGACCGTAAATCACCTACAGAACAATCACTGTCCAATTATTAAAGGACTGACTGTAAATCACCGACAGAACAATCACTGTCCAATTATTAAAGGACTGACCGTAAATCACCTACAGAACAATCACTGTCCTATTATTAAAGGACTGACCGTAAATCACCTACAGAACAATCACTATCCAATTATTAAAGGACTGACTGTAAATCACCTACAGAACAATCACTGTCCAATTATTAAAGGACTGACCGTAAATCACCTACAGAACAATCACTATCCTATTATTAAAGGACTGACCGTAAATCACCTACAGAACAATCACTGTCCAATTATTAAAGGACTGACCGTAAATCACCTACAGAACAATCACTATCCAATTATTAAAGGACTGACGGTAAATCACCTACAGAACAATCACTGTTCAATTATTAAAGGACTGACCGTAAATCACCTACAGAACAATCACTGTCCAATTATTAAAGGACTGACTGTAAATCACCTACAGAACAATCACTGTCCAATTATTAAAGGACTGACCGTAAATCACCTACAGAACAATCACTGTCCAATTATTAAAGGACTGACCGTAAATCACCTACAGAACAATCACTGTCCAATTATTAAAGGACTGACCGTAAATCACCTACAGAACAATCACTGTCCAATTATTAAAGGACTGACCGTAAATCACCTACAGAACAATCACTATCCAATTATTAAAGGACTGACCGTAAATCACCTACAGAACAATCACTGTCCAATAATTAAAGGACTGACCATAAATCACCTACAGAACAATCACTGTCCAATTATTAAAGGACTGACTGTAAATCACCTACAGAACAATCACTGTCCAATTATTAAAGGACTGACCGTAAATCACCTACAGAACAATCACTGTCCAATTATTAAAGGAATGACTGGAAATCACCTACAGAACAATCACTATCGAATTATTAAAGGACTGACCGTAAATCACCTACAGAACAATCACTGTCCAATTATTAAAGGACTGACTGTAAATCACCTACAGAACAATCACTATCGAATTATTAAAGGACTGACCGTAAATCACCGACAGAACAATCACTATCCAATTATTAAAGGACTGACCGTAAATCACCTACAGAACAATCACTGTCCAATTATTAAAGGACTGACCGTAAATCACCGACAGAACAATCACTATCCAATTATTAAAGGACTGACCGTAAATCACCTACAGAACAATCACTGTCCAATTATTAAAGGACTGACCGTAAATCACCGACAGAACAATCACTATCCAATTATTAAAGGACTGACCGTAAATCACCTACAGAACAATCACTGTCCAATTATTAAAGGACTGACCGTAAATCACCTACAGAACAATCACTGTCCAATTATTAAAGGACTGACCGTAAATCACCTACAGAACAATCACTGTCCAATTATTAAAGGACTGACCGTAAATCACCTACAGAACAATCACTGTCCAATTATTAAAGGACTGACCGTAAATCACCTACAGAACAATCACTATCCAATTATGAAAGGACTGACCGTAAATCACCTACAGAACAATCACTGTCCAATTATTAAAGGACTGACCGTAAATCACCTACAGAACAATCACTGTCCAATTATTAAAGGACTGACCGTAAATCACCTACAGAACAATCACTGTCCAATTATTAAAGGACTGACCGTAAATCACCGACAGAACAATCACTGTCCAATTATTAAAGGACTGACCGTAAATCACCTACAGAACAATCACTGTCCAATTATTAAAGGACGGACCGTAAATCACCTACAGAACAATCACTGTCCAATTATTAAAGGACTGACCGTAAATCACCTACAGAACAATCACTGTCCAATTATTAAAGGACTGACCGTAAATCACCTACAGAACAATCACTATCCAATTATGAAAGGACTGACCGTAAATCACCTACAGAACAATCACTGTCCAATTATTAAAGGACTGACCGTAAATCACCGACAGAACAATCACTGTCCAATTATTAAAGGACTGACCGTAAATCACCTACAGAACAATCACTGTCAATTATTAAAGGACTGACCGTAAATCACCTTCAGAACAATCACTGTCTAATTATTAAAGGACTGACCGTAAATCACCTACACAACAATCACTGTCCAATTATTAAAGGACTGACCGTAAATCACCTACAGAACAATCACAGTCCAATTATTAAAGGACTGACCGTAAATCACCTACAGAACAATCACAGTCCAATTATTAAAGGACTGACCGTAAATCACCTACAGAACAATCACTATCCAATTATTAAAGGACTGACCGTAAATCACCTACACAACAATCACTGTCCAATTATTAAAGGACTGACCGTAAATCACCTACAGAACAATCACAGTCCAATTATTAAAGGACTGACCGTAAATCACCTACAGAACAATCACTGTCAATTATTAAAGGACTGACCGTAAATCACCTACAGAACAATCACTGTCCAATTATTAAAGGACTGACCGTAAATCACCTACAGAACAATCACTATCCAATTATTAAAGGACTGACTGTAAATCACCTACAGAACAATCACTATCCAATTATTAAAGGACTGACCGTAAATCACCTACAGAACAATCACTGTCCAATTATTAAAGGACTGACCGTAAATCACCTAGAGAACAATCAATGTCCAATTATTAAAGGACTGACCGTAAATCACCTACAGAACAATCACTGTCCAATTATTAATGGACGGACCGTAAATCACCTACAGAACAATCACTGTCCAATTATTAATGGACGGACCGTAAATCACCTACAGAACAATCACTGTCCAATTATTAAAGGACTGACCGTAAATCACCTAGAGAACAATCACTGTCCAATTATTAAAGGACTGACCGTAAATCACCTACAGAACAATCACTGTCCAATTATTAAAGGACTGACCGTAAATCACCTACAGAACAATCACTGTCCAATTATTAAAGGTCTGACCGTAAATCACCTACAGAACAATGACTGTAATTATAAAAGGACTGACCGTAAATCACCTACAGAACAATCAGTGTCCAATTATTAAAGGACTGACCGTAAATCACCTACAGAACAATCACTGTCAATTATTAAAGGACTGACCGTAAATCACCTACACACCAATCACTATCAATTATTAAAGGACTGACCGTAAATCACCTACAGAACAATCACTATCCAATTATTAAAGGACTCACCGTAAATCACCTACAGAACAATCACTGTCCAATTATTAAAGGACTGACCGTAAATCACCTACAGAACAATCACTGTCCAATTATTAAAGGACTGACCGTAAATCACCTACAGAACAATCACTGTCCAATTATTGAAGGACTGACCGTAAATCACCTACAGAACAATCACTATCCAATTATTAAAGGACTGTCCGTAAGTCACCGACAGAACAATCACTGTCCAATTATTAAAGGACTGACCGTAAATCACCTACAGAACAATCACTGTCAATAATTAAAGGACTGACCGTAAATCACCTACAGAACAATCACTGTCCAATTATTAAAGGACTGACCGTAAATCACCTACAGAACAATCACTGTCCAATTATTAAAGGACTGACCGTAAATCACCTACAGAACAATCACTGTCCAATTATTAAAGGACTGACCGTAAATCACCTACAGAACAATCACTGTCCAATTATTAAAGGACTGACCGTAAATCACCTACAGAACAATCACTATCCAATTATGAAAGGACTGACTGTAAATCACCTACAGAACAATCACTGTCCAATTATTAAAGGACTGACCGTAAATCACCTACAGAACAATCACTGTCCAATTATTAAAGGACTGACCGTAAATCACCTACAGAACAATCACTGTCCAATTATTAAAGGACTGACCGTAAATCACCTACAGAACAATCACTGTCCAATTATTAAAGGACTGACCGTAAATCACCTACAGAACAATCACTGTCCAATTATTAAAGGACTGACCGTAAATCACCTAGAGAACAATCAATGTCCAATTATTAAAGGACTGACCGTAAATCACCTACAGAACAATCACTGTCCAATTATTAATGGACGGACCGTAAATCACCTACAGAACAATCACTGTCCAATTATTAATGGACGGACCGTAAATCACCTACAGAACAATCACTGTCCAATTATTAAAGGACTGACCGTAAATCACCTAGAGAACAATCACTGTCCAATTATTAAAGGTCTGACCGTAAATCACCTACAGAACAATCACTGTCCAATTATTAAAGGACTGACCGTAAATCACCTACAGAACAATCACTGTCCAATTATTAAAGGTCTGACCGTAAATCACCTACAGAAAAATGACTGTAATTATTAAAGGACTGACCGTAAATCACCTACAGAACAATCAGTGTACAATTATTAAAGGACTGACCGTAAATCACCTACAGAACAATCACTGTCAATTATTAAAGGACTGACCGTAAATCACCTACACACCAATCACTATCAATTATTAAAGGACTGACCGTAAATCACCGACAGAACAATCACTGTCAATTATTAAAGGACTGACCGTAAATCACCTACACACCAATCACTGTCAATTATTAAAGGACTGACCGTAAATCACCTACAGAACAATCACTGTCCAATTATTAAAGGAGTACCGTAAATCACCTACAGAACAATCACTGTCCAATTATTAAAGGACTGACCGTAAATCACCGACAGAACAATCACTGTCCAATTGTTAAAGGACTGACCGTAAATCACCTACAGAACAATCACTGTCCAATTATTAAAGGACTGACCGTAAATCACCTACAGAACAATCACTATCCAATTATTAAAGGACTGACCGTAAATCACCTACAGAACAATCACTGTCCAATTATTAAAGGACTGACTGTAAATCACCTACAGAACAATCACTGTCCAATTATTAAAGGACTGACCGTAAATCACCTACAGAACAATCACTATCCAATTATTAAAGGACTCACCGTAAATCACCTACAGAACAATCACTGTCCAATTATTAAAGGACTGACCGTAAATCACCTACAGAACAATCACTGTCCAATTATTAAAGGACTGACCGTAAATCACCTACAGAACAATCACTGTCCAATTATTGAAGGACTGACCGTAAATCACCTACAGAACAATCACTATCCAATTATTAAAGGACTGTCCGTAAGTCACCGACAGAACAATCACTGTCCAATTATTAAAGGACTGACCGTAAATCACCTACAGAACAATCACTGTCAATAATTAAAGGACTGACCGTAAATCACCTACAGAACAATCACTGTCCAATTATTAAAGGACTGACCGTAAATCACCTACAGAACAATCACTGTCCAATTATTAAAGGACTGACCGTAAATCACCTACAGAACAATCACTGTCCAATTATTAAAGGACTGACCGTAAATCACCTACAGAACAATCACTGTCCAATTATTAAAGGACTGACCGTAAATCACCTACAGAACAATCACTATCCAATTATGAAAGGACTGACCGTAAATCACCTACAGAACAATCACTGTCCAATTATTAAAGGACTGACCGTAAATCACCTACAGAACAATCACTGTCCAATTATTAAAGGACTGACCGTAAATCACCTACAGAACAATCACTGTCCAATTATTAAAGGACTGACCGTAAATCACCTACAGAACAATCACTGTCCAATTATTAAAGGACTGACCGTAAATCACCTACAGAACAATCACTGTCCAATTATTAAAGGACGGACCGTAAATCACCTACAGAACAATCACTGTCCAATTATTAAAGGACTGACCGTAAATCACCTACAGAACAATCACTGTCCAATTATTAAAGGACTGACCGTAAAACACCTGCAGAACAATCACTATCCAATTATGAAAGGACTGACCGTAAATCACCTACAGAACAATCACTGTCCAATTATTAAAGGACTGACCGTAAATCACCTACAGAACAATCACTGTCCAATTATTAAAGGACTGACTGTAAATCACCTACAGAACAATCACTATCCAATTATTAAAGGACTGACCGTAAATCACCTACAGAACAATCACTGTCCAATTATTAAAGGACTGACCGTAAATCACCTAGAGAACAATCACTGTCCAATTATTAAAGGACTGACCGTAAATCACCTACAGAACAATCACTGTCCAATTATTAATGGACGGACCGTTAATCACCTACAGAACAATCACTGTCCAATTATTAAAGGACTGACCGTAAAACACCTGCAGAACAATCACTATCCAATTATGAAAGGACTGACCGTAAATCACCTACAGAACAATCACTGTCCAATTATTAAAGGACTGACCGTAAATCACCTACAGAACAATCACTGTCCAATTATTAAAGGACTGACTGTAAATCACCTGCAGAACAATCACTATCCAATTATTAAAGGACTGACCGTAAATCACCTACAGAACAATCACTGTCCAATTATTAAAGGACTGACCGTAAATCACCTAGAGAACAATCACTGTCCAATTATTAAAGGACTGACCGTAAATCACCTACAGAACAATCACTGTCCAATTATTAATGGACGGACCGTTAATCACCTACAGAACAATCACTGTCCAATTATTAATGGACGGACCGTAAATCACCTACAGAACAATCACTGTCCAATTATTAAAGGACTGACCGTAAATCACCTAGAGAACAATCACTGTCCAATTATTAAAGGACTGACAGTAAATCACCTACAGAACAATCACTGTCCAATTATTAAAGGACTGACCGTAAATCACCTACAGAACAATCACTGTCCAATTATTAAAGGACTGACTGTAAATCACCGACAGAACAATCACTGTCCAATTACTAAAGGACTGACCGTAAATCACCTACAGAACAATCACTGTCCAATTATTAAAGGACTGACCGTAAATCACCTACAGAACAATCACTGTCCAATTATTAAAGGACTGACCGTAAATCACCTACAGAACAATCACTATCCAATTATTAAAGGACTCACCGTAAATCACCTACAGAACAATCACTGTCCAATTATTAAAGGACTGACCGTAAATCACCTACAGAACAATCACTGTCCAATTATTAAAGGACTGACCGTAAATCACCTACAGAACAATCACTGTCCAATTATTGAAGGACTGACCGTAAATCACCTACAGAACAATCACTATCCAATTACTAAAGGACTGACCGTAAATCACCTACAGAACAATCACTGTCCAATTATTAAAGGACTGACCGTAAATCACCGACAGAACAATCACTGTCCAATTGTTAAAGGACTGACCGTAAATCACCTACAGAACAATCACTGTCCAATTATTAAAGGACTGACCGTAAATCACCTACAGAACAATCACTGTCCAATTGTTAAAGGACTGACCGTAAATCACCTACAGAACAATCACTGTCCAATTATTAAAGGTCTGACCGTAAATCACCTACAGAACAATGACTGTAATTATTAAAGGACTGACCGTAAATCACCTACAGAACAATCAGTGTCCAATTATTAAAGGACTGACCGTAAATCACCTACAGAACAATCACTGTCAATTATTAAAGGACTGACCGTAAATCACCTACACACCAATCACTATCAATTATTAAAGGACTGACCGTAAATCACCGACAGAACAATCACTGTCAATTATTAAAGGACTGACCGTAAATCACCTACACACCAATCGCTGTCAATTATTAAAGGACTGACCGTAAATCACCTACAGAACAATCACTGTCCAATTATTAAAGGAGTACCGTAAATCACCTACAGAACAATCACTGTCCAATTATTAAAGGACTGACCGTAAATCACCGACAGAACAATCACTGTCCAATTGTTAAAGGACTGACCGTAAATCACCTACAGAACAATCACTATCCAATTATTAAAGGACAGACCGTAAATCACCTACAGAACAATCACTGTCCAATTATTAAAGGACTGACTGTAAATCACCTACAGAACAATCACTGTCCAATTATTAAAGGACTGACCGTAAATCACCTACAGAACAATCACTATCCAATTATTGAAGGACTCACCGTAAATCACCTACAGAACAATCACTGTCCAATTATTAAAGGACTGACCGTAAATCACCTACAGAACAATCACTGTCCAATTATTAAAGGACTGACCGTAAATCACCTACAGAACAATCACTGTCCAATTATTGAAGGACTGACCGTAAATCACCTACAGAACAATCACTATCCAATTATTAAAGGACTGACCGTAAATCACCGACAGAACAATCACTGTCCAATTATTAAAGGAATGACAGTAAATCACCTACAGAACAATCACTGTCAATAATTAAAGGACTGACCGTAAATCACCTACAGAACAATCACTGTCCAATTATTAAAGGACTGACCGTAAATCTCCTACAGAACAATCACTGTCAATAATTAAAGGACTGACCGTAAATCACCTACAGAACAATCACTGTCCTATTATTAAAGGACTGACCGTAAATCACCTACAGAACAATCACTGTCCAATTATTAAAGGACTGACCGTAAATCACCTACAGAACAATCACTGTCAATAATTAAAGGACTGACCGTAAATCACCTACAGAACAATCACTATCCAATTATTAAAGGACTGACCGTAAATCACCTACAGAACAATCACTGTCCAATTATTAAAGGACTGACCGTAAATCACCTGCAGAACAATTACAATCCAATTATTAAAGGACTGACCGTAAATCACCGACAGAACAATCACTGTCCAATTATTAAAGGACTGACCGTAAATCACCTGCAGAACAATCACTGTCCAATTATTAAAGGACTGACCGTAAATCACCTGCAGAACAATCACTATCCAATTATTAAAGGACTGACCGTAAATCACCTACAGAACAATCACTGTCCAATTATTAAAGGACTGACCGTAAATCACCTGCAGAACAATCACTATCCAATTATTAAAGGACTGACCGTAAATCACCTACAGAACAATCACTGTCCAATTATTAAAGGACTGACCGTAAATCACCTGCAGAACAATCACTATCCAATTATTAAAGGACTGACCGTAAATCACCTACAGAACAATCACTGTCCAATTATTAAAGGACTGACCGTAAATCACCTACAGAACAATCACTGTCCAATTATTAAAGGACTGACCGTAAATCACCTACAGAACAATCACTATCCAATGATTAAAGGACTGACCGTAAATCACCTACAGAACAATCACTGTCCAATTATTAAAGGACGGACCGTAAATCACCTACAGAACAATCACTGTCCAATTATTAAAGGACTGACCGTAAATCACCTACAGAACAATCACTGTCCAATTATTAAAGGACTGACCGTAAAACACCTGCAGAACAATCACTATCCAATTATGAAAGGACTGACCGTAAATCACCTACAGAACAATCACTGTCCAATTATTAAAGGACTGACCGTAAATCACCGACAGAACAATCACTGTCCAATTATTAAAGGACTGACCGTAAATCACCTACAGAACAATCACTGTCAATTATTAAAGGACTGACCGTAAATCACCTTCAGAACAATCACTGTCCAATTATTAAAGGACTGACCGTAAATCACCTACACAACAATCACTGTCCAATTATTAAAGGACTGACCGTAAATCGCCTACAGAACAATCACAGTCCAATTATTAAAGGACTGACCGTAAATCACCTACAGAACAATCACAGTCCAATTATTAAAGGACTGACCGTAAATCACCTACAGAACAATCACTATCCAATTATTAAAGGACTGACCGTAAATCACCTACAGAACAATCACAGTCCAATTATTAAAGGACTGACCGTAAATCACCTACAGAACAATCACTATCCAATTATTAAAGGACTGACCGTAAATCACCTACAGAACAATCACTGTCAATTATTAAAGGACTGACCGTAAATCACCTACAGAACAATCACTGTCCAATTATTAAAGGACTGACCGTAAATCACCTACAGAACAATCACTGTCCAATTATTAAAGGACTGACTGTAAATCACCTACAGAACAATCACTATCCAATTATTAAAGGACTGACCGTAAATCACCTACAGAACAATCACTGTCCAATTATTAAAGGACTGACCGTAAATCACCTAGAGAACAATCACTGTCCAATTATTAAAGGACTGACCGTAAATCACCTACAGAACAATCACTGTCCAATTATTAATGGACGGACCGTTAATCACCTACAGAACAATCACTGTCCAATTATTAATGGACGGACCGTAAATCACCTACAGAACAATCACTGTCCAATTATTAAAGGACTGACCGTAAATCACCTAGAGAACAATCACTGTCCAATTATTAAAGGACTGACAGTAAATCACCTACAGAACAATCACTGTCCAATTATTAAAGGACTGACCGTAAATCACCTACAGAACAATCACTGTCCAATTATTAAAGGACTGACTGTAAATCACCGACAGAACAATCACTGTCCAATTACTAAAGGACTGACCGTAAATCACCTGCAGAACAATCACTGTCCAATTGTTAAAGGACTGACCGTAAATCACCTACAGAACAATCACTGTCCAATTATTAAAGGACTGACCGTAAATCACCTACAGAACAATCACTGTCCAATTGTTAAAGGACTGACCGTAAATCACCTACAGAACAATCACTGTCCAATTATTAAAGGTCTGACCGTAAATCACCTACAGAACAATGACTGTAATTATTAAAGGACTGACCGTAAATCACCTACAGAACAATCAGTGTCCAATTATTAAAGGACTGACCGTAAATCACCTACAGAACAATCACTGTCAATTATTAAAGGACTGACCGTAAATCACCTACACACCAATCACTATCAATTATTAAAGGACTGACCGTAAATCACCGACAGAACAATCACTGTCAATTATTAAAGGACTGACCGTAAATCACCTACAGAACAATCACTGTCCAATTATTGAAGGACTGACCGTAAATCACCTACAGAACAATCACTATCCAATTATTAAAGGACTGTCCGTAAATCACCGACAGAACAATCACTGTCCAATTATTAAAGGACTGACCGTAAATCACCTACAGAACAATCACTGTCAATAATTAAAGGACTGACCGTAAATCACCTACAGAACAATCACTGTCCAATTATTAAAGGACTGACCGTAAATCACCTACAGAACAATCACTGTCAATAATTAAAGGACTGACCGTAAATCACCTACAGAACAATCACTGTCCAATTATTAAAGGACTGACCGTAAATCACCTACAGAACAATCACTGTCCAATTATTAAAGGACTGACCGTAAATCACCTACAGAACAATCACTGTCCAATTATTAAAGGACTGACCGTAAATCACCTACAGAACAATCACTGTCCAATTATTAAAGGACTGACCGTAAATCACCTACAGAACAATCACTGTCCAATTATTAAAGGACTGACCGTAAATCACCTACAGAACAATCACTGTCCAATTATTAAAGGACTGACCGTAAATCACCTACAGAACAATCACTGTCCAATTATTAAAGGACGGACCGTAAATCACCTACAGAACAATCACTGTCCAATTATTAAAGGACTGACCGTAAATCACCTACAGAACAATCACTGTCCAATTATTAAAGGACTGACCGTAAAACACCTGCAGAACAATCACTATCCAATTATGAAAGGACTGACCGTAAATCACCTACAGAACAATCACTGTCCAATTATTAAAGGACTGACCGTAAATCACCTACAGAACAATCACAGTCCAATTATTAAAGGACTGACCGTAAATCACCTACAGAACAATCACTATCCAATTATTAAAGGACTGACCGTAAATCACCTACAGAACAATCACAGTCCAATTATTAAAGGACTGACCGTAAATCACCTACAGAACAATCACTATCCAATTATTAAAGGACTGACCGTAAATCACCTACAGAACAATCACTGTCAATTATTAAAGGACTGACCGTAAATCACCTACAGAACAATCACTGTCCAATTATTAAAGGACTGACCGTAAATCACCTACAGAACAATCACTGTCCAATTATTAAAGGACTGACTGTAAATCACCTACAGAACAATCACTGCCCAATTATTAAAGGACTGACCGTAAATCACCTACAGAACAATCACTGTCCAATTATTAAAGGACTGACCGTAAATCACCTAGAGAACAATCACTGTCCAATTATTAAAGGACTGACCGTAAATCACCTACAGAACAATCACTGTCCAATTATTAATGGACGGACCGTTAATCACCTACAGAACAATCACTGTCCAATTATTAATGGACGGACCGTAAATCACCTACAGAACAATCACTGTCCAATTATTAAAGGACTGACCGTAAATCACCTAGAGAACAATCACTGTCCAATTATTAAAGGACTGACAGTAAATCACCTACAGAACAATCACTGTCCAATTATTAAAGGACTGACCGTAAATCACCTACAGAACAATCACTGTCCAATTATTAAAGGACTGACTGTAAATCACCGACAGAACAATCACTGTCCAATTACTAAAGGACTGACCGTAAATCACCTGCAGAACAATCACTGTCCAATTGTTAAAGGACTGACCGTAAATCACCTACAGAACAATCACTGTCCAATTATTAAAGGACTGACCGTAAATCACCTACAGAACAATCACTGTCCAATTGTTAAAGGACTGACCGTAAAACACCTACAGAACAATCACTGTCCAATTATTAAAGGTCTGACCGTAAATCACCTACAGAACAATGACTGTAATTATTAAAGGACTGACCGTAAATCACCTACAGAACAATCAGTGTCCAATTATTAAAGGACTGACAGTAAATCACCTACAGAACAATCACTGTCAATTATTAAAGGACTGACCGTAAATCACCTACAGACCAATCACTATCAATTATTAAAGGACTGACCGTAAATCACCGACAGAACAATCACTGTCAATTATTAAAGGACTGACCGTAAATCACCTACACACCAATCACTGTCAATTATTAAAGGACTGACCGTAAATCACCTACAGAACAATCACTGTCCAATTATTAAAGGAGTACCGTAAATCACCTACAGAACAATCACTGTCCAATTATTAAAGGACTGACCGTAAATCACCGACAGAACAATCACTGTCCAATTGTTAAAGGACTGACCGTAAATCACCTACAGAACAATCACTATCCAATTATTAAAGGACTGACCGTAAATCACCTACAGAACAATCACTGTCCAATTATTAAAGGACTGACTGTAAATCACCTACAGAACAATCACTGTCCAATTATTAAAGGACTGACCGTAAATCACCTACAGAACAATCACTATCCAATTATTAAAGGACTCACCGTAAATCACCTACAGAACAATCACTGTCCAATTTTTAAAGGACTGACCGTAAATCACCTACAGAACAATCACTGTCCAATTATTAAAGGACTGACCGTAAATCACCTACAGAACAATCACTGTCCATTTATTGAAGGACTGACCGTAAATCACCTACAGAACAATCACTATCCAATTATTAAAGGTCTGACCGTAAATCACCGACAGAACAATCACTGTCCAATTATTAAAGGAATGACCGTAAATCACCTACAGAACAATCACTGTCAATAATTAAAGGACTGACCGTAAATCACCTACAGAACAATCACTGTCCAATTATTAAAGGACTGACCGTAAATCTCCTACAGAACAATCACTGTCAATAATTAAAGGACTGACCGTAAATCACCTACAGAACAATCACTGTCCAATTATTAAAGGACTGACCGTAAATCACCTACAGAACAATCACTGTCCAATTATTAAAGGACTGACCGTAAATCACCTACAGAACAATCACTGTCAATAATTAAAGGACTGACCGTAAATCACCTACAGAACAATCACTGTCCTATTATTAAAGGACTGACCGTAAATCACCTACAGAACAATCACTGTCCAATTATTAAAGGACTGACCGTAAATCACCTGCAGAACAATCACTATCCAATTATTAAAGGACTGACCGTAAATCACCGACAGAACAATCACTGTCCAATTATTAAAGGACTGACCGTAAATCACCTGCAGAACAATCACTGTCCAATTATTAAAGGACTGACCGTAAATCACCTGCAGAACAATCACTATCCAATTATTAAAGGACTGACCGTAAATCACCTACAGAACAATCACTGTCCAATTATTAAAGGACTGACCGTAAATCACCTGCAGAACAATCACTATCCAATTATTAAAGGACTGACCGTAAATCACCTACAGAACAATCACTGTCCAATTATTAAAGGACTGACCGTAAATCACCTGCAGAACAATCACTATCCAATTATTAAAGGACTGACCGTAAATCACCTACAGAACAATCACTGTCCAATTATTAAAGGACTGACCGTAAATCACCTACAGAACAATCACTGTCCAATTATTAAAGGACTGACCGTAAATCACCTACAGAACAATCACTATCCAATGATTAAAGGACTGACCGTAAATCACCTACAGAACAATCACTGTCCAATTATTAAAGGACGGACCGTAAATCACCTACAGAACAATCACTGTCCAATTATTAAAGGACTGACCGTAAATCACCTACAGAACAATCACTGTCCAATTATTAAAGGACGGACCGTAAATCACCTACAGAACAATCACTGTCCAATTATTAAAGGACTGACCGTAAATCACCTACAGAACAATCACTGTCCAATTATTAAAGGACTGACCGTAAAACACCTGCAGAACAATCACTATCCAATTATGAAAGGACTGACCGTAAATCACCTACAGAACAATCACTGTCCAATTATTAAAGGACTGACCGTAAATCACCGACAGAACAATCACTGTCCAATTATTAAAGGACTGACCGTAAATCACCTACAGAACAATCACTGTCAATTATTAAAGGACTGACCGTAAATCACCTTCAGAACAATCACTGTCTAATTATTAAAGGACTGACCGTAAATCACCGACACAACAATCACTGTCCAATTATTAAAGGACTGACCGTAAATCGCCTACAGAACAATCACAGTCCAATTATTAAAGGACTGACCGTAAATCACCTACAGAACAATCACAGTCCAATTATTAAAGGACTGACCGTAAATCACCTACAGAACAATCACTATCCAATTATTAAAGGACTGACCGTAAATCACCTACAGAACAATCACAGTCCAATTATTAAAGGACTGACCGTAAATCACCTACAGAACAATCACTATCCAATTATTAAAGGACTGACCGTAAATCACCTACAGAACAATCATTGTCAATTATTAAAGGACTGACCGTAAATCACCTACAGAACAATCACTGTCCAATTATTAAAGGACTGACCGTAAATCACCTACAGAACAATCACTGTCCAATTATTAAAGGACTGACTGTAAATCACCTACAGAACAATCACTATCCAATTATTAAAGGACTGACCGTAAATCACCTACAGAACAATCACTGTCCAATTATTAAATGACTGACCGGAAATCACCTAGAGAACAATCACTGTCCAATTATTAAAGGACTGACCGTAAATCACCTACAGAACAATCACTGTCCAATTATTAATGGACGGACCGTTAATCACCTACAGAACAATCACTGTCCAATTATTAATGGACGGACCGTAAATCACCTACAGAACAATCACTGTCCAATTATTAAAGGACTGACCGTAAATCACCTAGAGAACAATCACTGTCCAATTATTAAAGGACTGACAGTAAATCACCTACAGAACAATCACTGTCCAATTATTAAAGGACTGACCGTAAATCACCTACAGAACAATAACTGTCCAATTATTAAAGGACTGACTGTAAATCACCGACAGAACAATCACTGTCCAATTACTAAAGGACTGACCGTAAATCACCTGCAGAACAATCACTGTCCAATTGTTAAAGGACTGACCGTAAATCACCTACAGAACAATCACTGTCCAATTATTAAAGGACTGACCGTAAATCACCTACAGAACAATCACTGTCCAATTGTTAAAGGACTGACCGTAAATCACCTACAGAACAATCACTGTCCAATTATTAAAGGTCTGACCGTAAATCACCTACAGAACAATGACTGTAATTATTAAAGGACTGACCGTAAATCACCTACAGAACAATCAGTGTCCAATTATTAAAGGACTGACCGTAAATCACCTACAGAACAATCACTGTCAATTATTAAAGGACGGACCGTAAATCACCTACACACCAATCACTATCAATTATTAAAGGACTGACCGTAAATCACCGACAGAACAATCACTGTCAATTATTAAAGGACTGACCGTAAATCACCTACACACCAATCACTGTCAATTATTAAAGGACTGACCGTAAATCACCTACAGAACAATCACTGTCCAATTATTAAAGGAGTACCGTAAATCACCTACAGAACAATCACTGTCCAATTATTAAAGGACTGACCGTAAATCACCGACAGAACAATCACTGTCCAATTGTTAAAGGACTGACCGTAAATCACCTACAGAACAATCACTATCCAATTATTAAAGGACTGACCGTAAATCACCTACAGAACAATCACTGTCCAATTATTAAAGGACTGACTGTAAATCACCTACAGAACAATCACTGTCCAATTATTAAAGGACTGACCGTAAATCACCTACAGAACAATCACTATCCAATTATTAAAGGACTCACCGTAAATCACCTACAGAACAATCACTGTCCAATTATTAAAGGACTGACCGTAAATCACCTACAGAACAATCACTGTCCAATTATTAAAGGACTGACCGTAAATCACCTACAGAACAATCACTGTCAATAATTAAAGGACTGACCGTAAATCACCTACAGAACAATCACTGTCCTATGATTAAAGGACTGACCGTAAATCACCTACAGAACAATCACTGTCCAATTATTAAAGGACTGACCGTAAATCACCTACAGAACAATCACTGTCAATAATTAAAGGACTGACCGTAAATCACCTACAGAACAATCACTGTCCTATTATTAAAGGACTGACCGTAAATCACCTACAGAACAATCACTGTCCAATTATTAAAGGACTGACCGTAAATCACCTGCAGAACAATCACTATCCAATTATTAAAGGACTGACCGTAAATCACCGACAGAACAATCACTGTCCAATTATTAAAGGACTGACCGTAAATCACCTGCAGAACAATCACTGTCCAATTATTAAAGGACTGACCGTAAATCACCTGCAGAACAATCACTATCCAATTATTAAAGGACTGACCGTAAATCACCTACAGAACAATCACTGTCCAATTATTAAAGGACTGACCGTAAATCACCTGCAGAACAATCACTATCCAATTATTAAAGGACTGACCGTAAATCACCTACAGAACAATCACTGTCCAATTATTAAAGGACTGACCGTAAATCACCTGCAGAACAATCACTGTCCAATTATTAAAGGACTGACCGTAAATCACCTACAGAACAATCACTGTCCAATTATTAAAGGACTGACCGTAAATCACCTACAGAACAATCACTGTCCAATTATTAAAGGACTGACCGTAAATCACCTACAGAACAATCACTATCCAATGATTAAAGGACTGACCGTAAATCACCTACAGAACAATCACTGTCCAATTATTAAAGGACGGACCGTAAATCACCTACAGAACAATCACTGTCCAATTATTAAAGGACTGACCGTAAATCACCTACAGAACAATCACTGTCCAATTATTAAAGGACTGACCGTAAATCACCTACAGAACAATCACTGTCCAATTATTAAAGGACTGACTGTAAATCACCTACAGAACAATCACTATCCAATTATTAAAGGACTGACCGTAAATCACCTACAGAACAATCACTGTCCAATTATTAAAGGACTGACCGTAAATCACCTACAGAACAATCACTGCCCAATTATTAAAGGACGGACCGTAAATCACCTACAGAACAATCACTGTCCAATTATTAAAGGACTGACCGTAAATCACCTACAGAACAATCACTATCCAATTATTAAAGGACTGACCGTAAATCACCTACAGAACAATCACTGCCCAATTATTAAAGGACGGACCGTAAATCACCTACAGAACAATCACTGTCCAATTATTAAAGGACTGACCGTAAATCACCTACAGAACAATCACTATCCAATTATTAAAGGACTGACCGTAAATCACCTACAGAACAATCACTGTCCTATTATTAAAGGACTGACCGTAAATCACCTACAGAACAATCACTATCCAATTATTAATGGACTGACCGTAAATCACCTACAGAACAATCACTATCCAATTATTAAAGGACTGACCGTAAATCACCTACAGAACAATCACTGTCCAATTATTAAAGGACTGACCGTAAATCACCTACAGAACAATCACTGTCCAATTATTAAAGCACGGACCGTAAATCACCTACAGAACAATCACTGTCCAATTATTAAAGGACCGACCATAAATCACCTACAGAACAATCACTGTCCAATTATTAAAGGACTGACCGTAAATCACCTACAGAACAATCACTGTCCAATTATTAAAGGACTGACCGTAAATCACCTACAGAACAATCACTATCCAATTATTAAAGGACTGACCGTAAATCACCTACAGAACAATCACTGTCCAATTATTAAATGACTGACCGTAAATCACCTAGAGAACAATCACTATCAATTATTAAAGGACTGACCGTAAATCACCTACAGAACAATCACTGTCCAATTATTGAAGGACTGACCGTAAATCACCTACAGAACAATCACTGTCCAATTATTAAAGGACTGACCGTAAATCACCTACAGAACAATCACTGTCCAATTATTAAAGGACTGACCGTAAATCACCGACAGAACAATCACAGTCCAATTATTAAAGGACTGACCGTAAATCACCGACAGAACAATCACAGTCCAATTATTAAAGGACTGACCGTAAATCACCTACAGAACAATCACTGTCCAATTATTAAAGGACTGACCGTAAATCACCTACAGAACAATCACTATCCAATTATTAAAGGACTGACTGTAAATCACCTACAGAACAATCACTGTCCAATTATTAAAGGACTGACCGTAAATCACCGACAGAACAATCACTGTCCAATTATTAAAGGACTGACCGTAAATCACCTACAGAACAATCACTATCCAATTATTAAAGGACTGACCGTAAATCACCTACAGAACAATCACTGTCCTATTATTAAAGGACTGACCGTAAATCACCTACAGAACAATCACTGTCCAATTATTAAAGGACTGACCGTAAATCACCTACAGAACAATCACTGTCAATAATTAAAGGACTGACCGTAAATCACCTACAGAACAATCACTGTCCTATTATTAAAGGACTGACCGTAAATCACCTACAGAACAATCACTGTCCAATTATTAAAGGACTGACCGTAAATCACCTGCAGAACAATCACTATCCAATTATTAAAGGACTGACCGTAAATCACCGACAGAACAATCACTGTCCAATTATTAAAGGACTGACCGTAAATCACCTGCAGAACAATCACTGTCCAATTATTAAAGGACTGACCGTAAATCACCTGCAGAACAATCACTATCCAATTATTAAAGGACTGACCGTAAATCACCTACAGAACAATCACTGTCCAATTATTAAAGGACTGACCGTAAATCACCTGCAGAACAATCACTATCCAATTATTAAAGGACTGACCGTAAATCACCTACAGAACAATCACTGTCCAATTATTAAAGGACTGACCGTAAATCACCTACAGAACAATCACTGTCCAATTATTAAAGGACTGACCGTAAATCACCTACAGAACAATCACTATCCAATGATTAAAGGACTGACCGTAAATCACCTACAGAACAATCACTGTCCAATTATTAAAGGACGGACCGTAAATCACCTACAGAACAATCACTGTCCAATTATTAAAGGACTGACCGTAAATCACCTACAGAACAATCACTGTCCAATTATTAAAGGACTGACCGTAAATCACCTACAGAACAATCACTGTCCAATTATTAAAGGACTGACTGTAAATCACCTACAGAACAATCACTATCCAATTATTAAAGGACTGACCGTAAATCACCTACAGAACAATCACTGTCCAATTATTAAAGGACTGACCGTAAATCACCTACAGAACAATCACTGCACAATTATTAAAGGACGGACCGTAAATCACCTACAGAACAATCACTGTCCAATTATTAAAGGACTGACCGTAAATCACCTACAGAACAATCACTATCCAATTATTAAAGGACTGACCGTAAATCACCTACAGAACAATCACTGCCCAATTATTAAAGGACGGACCGTAAATCACCTACAGAACAATCACTGTCCAATTATTAAAGGACTGACCGTAAATCACCTGCAGAACAATCAGTGTCCAATTATTAAAGGACTGACCGTAAATCACCTACAGAACAATCACTGTCCAATTATTAAAGGACTGACCGTAAATCACCTACAGAACAATCACTGTCCAATTATTAAAGGACTGACCGTAAATCACCTACAGAACAATCACTATCCAATGATTAAAGGACTGACCGTAAATCACCTACAGAACAATCACTGTCCAATTATTAAAGGACGGACCGTAAATCACCTACAGAACAATCACTGTCCAATTATTAAAGGACTGACCGTAAATCACCTACAGAACAATCACTGTCCAATTATTAAAGGACGGACCGTAAATCACCTACAGAACAATCACTGTCCAATTATTAAAGGACTGACCGTAAATCACCTACAGAACAATCACTGTCCAATTATTAAAGGACTGACCGTAAAACACCTGCAGAACAATCACTATCCAATTATGAAAGGACTGACCGTAAATCACCTACAGAACAATCACTGTCCAATTATTAAAGGACTGACCGTAAATCACCGACAGAACAATCACTGTCCAATTATTAAAGGACTGACCGTAAATCACCTACAGAACAATCACTGTCAATTATTAAAGGACTGACCGTAAATCACCTTCAGAACAATCACTGTCTAATTATTAAAGGACTGACCGTAAATCACCGACACAACAATCACTGTCCAATTATTAAAGGGCTGACCGTAAATCGCCTACAGAACAATCACAGTCCAATTATTAAAGGACTGACCGTAAATCACCTACAGAACAATCACAGTCCAATTATTAAAGGACTGACCGTAAATCACCTACAGAACAATCACTATCCAATTATTAAAGGACTGACCGTAAATCACCTACAGAACAATCACAGTCCAATTATTAAAGGACTGACCGTAAATCACCTACAGAACAATCACTATCCAATTATTAAAGGACTGACCGTAAATCACCTACAGAACAATCATTGTCAATTATTAAAGGACTGACCGTAAATCACCTACAGAACAATCACTGTCCAATTATTAAAGGACTGACCGTAAATCACCTACAGAACAATCACTGTCCAATTATTAAAGGACTGACTGTAAATCACCTACAGAACAATCACTATCCAATTATTAAAGGACTGACCGTAAATCACCTACAGAACAATCACTGTCCAATTATTAAATGACTGACCGTAAATCACCTAGAGAACAATCACTGTCCAATTATTAAAGGACTGACCGTAAATCACCTACAGAACAATCACTGTCCAATTATTAATGGACGGACCGTTAATCACCTACAGAACAATCACTGTCCAATTATTAATGGACGGACCGTAAATCACCTACAGAACAATCACTGTCCAATTATTAAAGGACTGACCGTAAATCACCTAGAGAACAATCACTGTCCAATTATTAAAGGACTGACAGTAAATCACCTACAGAACAATCACTGTCCAATTATTAAAGGACTGACCGTAAATCACCTACAGAACAATCACTGTCCAATTATTAAAGGACTGACCGTAAATCACCGACAGAACAATCACTGTCCAATTATTAAAGGACTGACCGTAAATCACCTACAGAACAATCACTATCCAATTATTAAAGGACTGACCGTAAATCACCTACAGAACAATCACTGTCCTATTATTAAAGGACTGACCGTAAATCACCTACAGAACAATCACTGTCCAATTATTAAAGGACTGACCGTAAATCACCTACAGAACAATCACTGTCAATAATTAAAGGACTGACCGTAAATCACCTACAGAACAATCACTGTCCTATTATTAAAGGACTGACCGTAAATCACCTACAGAACAATCACTGTCCAATTATTAAAGGACTGACCGTAAATCACCTGCAGAACAATCACTATCCAATTATTAAAGGACTGACCGTAAATCACCGACAGAACAATCACTGTCCAATTATTAAAGGACTGACCGTAAATCACCTGCAGAACAATCACTGTCCAATTATTAAAGGACTGACCGTAAATCACCTGCAGAACAATCACTATCCAATTATTAAAGGACTGACCGTAAATCACCTACAGAACAATCACTGTCCAATTATTAAAGGACTGACCGTAAATCACCTGCAGAACAATCACTATCCAATTATTAAAGGACTGACCGTAAATCACCTACAGAACAATCACTGTCCAATTATTAAAGGACTGACCGTAAATCACCTACAGAACAATCACTGTCCAATTATTAAAGGACTGACCGTAAATCACCTACAGAACAATCACTATCCAATGATTAAAGGACTGACCGTAAATCACCTACAGAACAATCACTGTCCAATTATTAAAGGACGGACCGTAAATCACCTACAGAACAATCACTGTCCAATTATTAAAGGACTGACCGTAAATCACCTACAGAACAATCACTGTCCAATTATTAAAGGACTGACCGTAAATCACCTACAGAACAATCACTGTCCAATTATTAAAGGACTGACTGTAAATCACCTACAGAACAATCACTATCCAATTATTAAAGGACTGACCGTAAATCACCTACAGAACAATCACTGTCCAATTATTAAAGGACTGACCGTAAATCACCTACAGAACAATCACTGCACAATTATTAAAGGACGGACCGTAAATCACCTACAGAACAATCACTGTCCAATTATTAAAGGACTGACCGTAAATCACCTACAGAACAATCACTATCCAATTATTAAAGGACTGACCGTAAATCACCTACAGAACAATCACTGCCCAATTATTAAAGGACGGACCGTAAATCACCTACAGAACAATCACTGTCCAATTATTAAAGGACTGACCGTAAATCACCTGCAGAACAATCAGTGTCCAATTATTAAAGGACTGACCGTAAATCACCTACAGAACAATCACTGTCCAATTATTAAAGGACTGACCGTAAATCACCTACAGAACAATCACTGTCCAATTATTAAAGGACTGACCGTAAATCACCTACAGAACAATCACTATCCAATGATTAAAGGACTGACCGTAAATCACCTACAGAACAATCACTGTCCAATTATTAAAGGACGGACCGTAAATCACCTACAGAACAATCACTGTCCAATTATTAAAGGACTGACCGTAAATCACCTACAGAACAATCACTGTCCAATTATTAAAGGACGGACCGTAAATCACCTACAGAACAATCACTGTCCAATTATTAAAGGACTGACCGTAAATCACCTACAGAACAATCACTGTCCAATTATTAAAGGACTGACCGTAAAACACCTGCAGAACAATCACTATCCAATTATGAAAGGACTGACCGTAAATCACCTACAGAACAATCACTGTCCAATTATTAAAGGACTGACCGTAAATCACCGACAGAACAATCACTGTCCAATTATTAAAGGACTGACCGTAAATCACCTACAGAACAATCACTGTCAATTATTAAAGGACTGACCGTAAATCACCTTCAGAACAATCACTGTCTAATTATTAAAGGACTGACCGTAAATCACCGACACAACAATCACTGTCCAATTATTAAAGGGCTGACCGTAAATCGCCTACAGAACAATCACAGTCCAATTATTAAAGGACTGACCGTAAATCACCTACAGAACAATCACAGTCCAATTATTAAAGGACTGACCGTAAATCACCTACAGAACAATCACTATCCAATTATTAAAGGACTGACCGTAAATCACCTACAGAACAATCACAGTCCAATTATTAAAGGACTGACCGTAAATCACCTACAGAACAATCACTATCCAATTATTAAAGGACTGACCGTAAATCACCTACAGAACAATCATTGTCAATTATTAAAGGACTGACCGTAAATCACCTACAGAACAATCACTGTCCAATTATTAAAGGACTGACCGTAAATCACCTACAGAACAATCACTGTCCAATTATTAAAGGACTGACTGTAAATCACCTACAGAACAATCACTATCCAATTATTAAAGGACTGACCGTAAATCACCTACAGAACAATCACTGTCCAATTATTAAATGACTGACCGTAAATCACCTAGAGAACAATCACTGTCCAATTATTAAAGGACTGACCGTAAATCACCTACAGAACAATCACTGTCCAATTATTAATGGACGGACCGTTAATCACCTACAGAACAATCACTGTCCAATTATTAATGGACGGACCGTAAATCACCTACAGAACAATCACTGTCCAATTATTAAAGGACTGACCGTAAATCACCTAGAGAACAATCACTGTCCAATTATTAAAGGACTGACAGTAAATCACCTACAGAACAATCACTGTCCAATTATTAAAGGACTGACCGTAAATCACCTACAGAACAATAACTGTCCAATTATTAAAGGACTGACTGTAAATCACCGACAGAACAATCACTGTCCAATTACTAAAGGACTGACCGTAAATCACCTGCAGAACAATCACTGTCCAATTGTTAAAGGACTGACCGTAAATCACCTACAGAACAATCACTGTCCAATTATTAAAGGACTGACCGTAAATCACCTACAGAACAATCACTGTCCAATTGTTAAAGGACTGACCGTAAATCACCTACAGAACAATCACTGTCCAATTATTAAAGGTCTGACCGTAAATCACCTACAGAACAATGACTGTAATTATTAAAGGACTGACCGTAAATCACCTACAGAACAATCAGTGTCCAATTATTAAAGGACTGACCGTAAATCACCTACAGAACAATCACTGTCAATTATTAAAGGACTGACCGTAAATCACCGACAGAACAATCACTGTCAATTATTAAAGGACTGACCGTAAATCACCTACACACCAATCACTGTCAATTATTAAAGGACTGACCGTAAATCACCTACAGAACAATCACTGTCCAATTATTAAAGGAGTACCGTAAATCACCTACAGAACAATCACTGTCCAATTATTAAAGGACTGACCGTAAATCACCGACAGAACAATCACTGTCCAATTGTTAAAGGACTGACCGTAAATCACCTACAGAACAATCACTATCCAATTATTAAAGGACTGACCGTAAATCACCTACAGAACAATCACTGTCCAATTATTAAAGGACTGACTGTAAATCACCTACAGAACAATCACTGTCCAATTATTAAAGGACTGACCGTAAATCACCTACAGAACAATCACTATCCAATTATTAAAGGACTCACCGTAAATCACCTACAGAACAATCACTGTCCAATTATTAAAGGACTGACCGTAAATCACCTACAGAACAATCACTGTCCAATTATTAAAGGACTGACCGTAAATCACCTACAGAACAATCACTGTCAATAATTAAAGGACTGACCGTAAATCACCTACAGAACAATCACTGTCCTATGATTAAAGGACTGACCGTAAATCACCTACAGAACAATCACTGTCCAATTATTAAAGGACTGACCGTAAATCACCTACAGAACAATCACTGTCAATAATTAAAGGACTGACCGTAAATCACCTACAGAACAATCACTGTCCTATTATTAAAGGACTGACCGTAAATCACCTACAGAACAATCACTGTCCAATTATTAAAGGACTGACCGTAAATCACCTACAGAACAATCACTATCCAATTATTAAAGGACTGACCGTAAATCACCGACAGAACAATCACTGTCCAATTATTAAAGGACTGACCGTAAATCACCTGCAGAACAATCACTGTCCAATTATTAAAGGACTGACCGTAAATCACCTGCAGAACAATCACTATCCAATTATTAAAGGACTGACCGTAAATCACCTACAGAACAATCACTGTCCAATTATTAAAGGACTGACCGTAAATCACCTGCAGAACAATCACTATCCAATTATTAAAGGACTGACCGTAAATCACCTACAGAACAATCACTGTCCAATTATTAAAGGACTGACCGTAAATCACCTGCAGAACAATCACTGTCCAATTATTAAAGGACTGACCGTAAATCACCTACAGAACAATCACTGTCCAATTATTAAAGGACTGACCGTAAATCACCTACAGAACAATCACTGTCCAATTATTAAAGGACTGACCGTAAATCACCTACAGAACAATCACTATCCAATGATTAAAGGACTGACCGTAAATCACCTACAGAACAATCACTGTCCAATTATTAAAGGACGGACCGTAAATCACCTACAGAACAATCACTGTCCAATTATTAAAGGACTGACCGTAAATCACCTACAGAACAATCACTGTCCAATTATTAAAGGACTGACCGTAAATCACCTACAGAACAATCACTGTCCAATTATTAAAGGACTGACTGTAAATCACCTACAGAACAATCACTATCCAATTATTAAAGGACTGACCGTAAATCACCTACAGAACAATCACTGTCCAATTATTAAAGGACTGACCGTAAATCACCTACAGAACAATCACTGCCCAATTATTAAAGGACGGACCGTAAATCACCTACAGAACAATCACTGTCCAATTATTAAAGGACTGACCGTAAATCACCTACAGAACAATCACTATCCAATTATTAAAGGACTGACCGTAAATCACCTACAGAACAATCACTGCCCAATTATTAAAGGACGGACCGTAAATCACCTACAGAACAATCACTGTCCTATTATTAAAGGACTGACCGTAAATCACCTACAGAACAATCACTATCCAATTATTAATGGACTGACCGTAAATCACCTACAGAACAATCACTATCCAATTATTAAAGGACTGACCGTAAATCACCTACAGAACAATCACTGTCCAATTATTAAAGGACTGACCGTAAATCACCTACAGAACAATCACTGTCCAATTATTAAAGCACGGACCGTAAATCACCTACAGAACAATCACTGTCCAATTATTAAAGGACCGACCATAAATCACCTACAGAACAATCACTGTCCAATTATTAAAGGACTGACCGTAAATCACCTACAGAACAATCACTGTCCAATTATTAAAGAACTGACCGTAAATCACCTACAGAACAATCACTATCCAATTATTAAAGGACTGACCGTAAATCACCTACAGAACAATCACTGTCCAATTATTAAAGGACTGACCGTAAATCACCTACAGAACAATCACTATCAATTATTAAAGGACTGACCGTAAATCACCTACAGAACAATCACTGTCCAATTATTGAAGGACTGACCGTAAATCACCTACAGAACAATCACTGTCCAATTATTAAAGGACTGACCGTAAATCACCTACAGAACAATCACTGTCCAATTATTAAAGGACTGACCGTAAATCACCGACAGAACAATCACAGTCCAATTATTAAAGGACTGACCGTAAATCACCGACAGAACAATCACAGTCCAATTATTAAAGGACTGACCGTAAATCACCTACAGAACAATCACTGTCCAATTATTAAAGGACTGACCGTAAATCACCTACAGAACAATCACTATCCAATTATTAAAGGACTGACTGTAAATCACCTACAGAACAATCACTGTCCAATTATTAAAGGACTGACCGTAAATCACCGACAGAACAATCACTGTCCAATTATTAAAGGACTGACCGTAAATCACCTACAGAACAATCACTATCCAATTATTAAAGGACTGACCGTAAATCACCTACAGAACAATCACTGTCCTATTATTAAAGGACTGACCGTAAATCACCTACAGAACAATCACTGTCCAATTATTAAAGGACTGACCGTAAATCACCTACAGAACAATCACTGTCAATAATTAAAGGACTGACCGTAAATCACCTACAGAACAATCACTGTCCTATTATTAAAGGACTGACCGTAAATCACCTACAGAACAATCACTGTCCAATTATTAAAGGACTGACCGTAAATCACCTGCAGAACAATCACTATCCAATTATTAAAGGACTGACCGTAAATCACCGACAGAACAATCACTGTCCAATTATTAAAGGACTGACCGTAAATCACCTGCAGAACAATCACTGTCCAATTATTAAAGGACTGACCGTAAATCACCTGCAGAACAATCACTATCCAATTATTAAAGGACTGACCGTAAATCACCTACAGAACAATCACTGTCCAATTATTAAAGGACTGACCGTAAATCACCTGCAGAACAATCACTATCCAATTATTAAAGGACTGACCGTAAATCACCTACAGAACAATCACTGTCCAATTATTAAAGGACTGACCGTAAATCACCTACAGAACAATCACTGTCCAATTATTAAAGGACTGACCGTAAATCACCTACAGAACAATCACTATCCAATGATTAAAGGACTGACCGTAAATCACCTACAGAACAATCACTGTCCAATTATTAAAGGACGGACCGTAAATCACCTACAGAACAATCACTGTCCAATTATTAAAGGACTGACCGTAAATCACCTACAGAACAATCACTGTCCAATTATTAAAGGACTGACCGTAAATCACCTACAGAACAATCACTGTCCAATTATTAAAGGACTGACTGTAAATCACCTACAGAACAATCACTATCCAATTATTAAAGGACTGACCGTAAATCACCTACAGAACAATCACTGTCCAATTATTAAAGGACTGACCGTAAATCACCTACAGAACAATCACTGCACAATTATTAAAGGACGGACCGTAAATCACCTACAGAACAATCACTGTCCAATTATTAAAGGACTGACCGTAAATCACCTACAGAACAATCACTATCCAATTATTAAAGGACTGACCGTAAATCACCTACAGAACAATCACTGCCCAATTATTAAAGGACGGACCGTAAATCACCTACAGAACAATCACTGTCCAATTATTAAAGGACTGACCGTAAATCACCTACAGAACAATCACTATCCAATTATTAAAGGACTGACCGTAAATCACCTACAGAACAATCACTGTCCTATTATTAAAGGACTGACCGTAAATCACCTACAGAACAATCACTATCCAATTATTAATGGACTGACCGTAAATCACCTACAGAACAATCACTATCCAATTATTAAAGGACTGACCGTAAAACACCTACAGAACAATCACTGTCCAATTATTAAAGGACTGACCGTAAATCACCTACAGAACAATCACTGTCCAATTATTAAAGCACGGACCGTAAATCACCTACAGAACAATCACTGTCCAATTATTAAAGGACTGACCGTAAATCACCTACAGAACAATCACTGTCCAATTATTAAAGGACTGACCGTAAATCACCTGCAGAACAATCACTATCCAATTATTAAAGGACTGACCGTAAATCACCTACAGAACAATCACTGTCCAATTATTAAAGGACTGACCGTAAATCACCTGCAGAACAATCACTGTCCAATTATTAAAGGACTGACCGTAAATCACCTACAGAACAATCACTGTCCAATTATTAAAGGACTGACCGTAAATCACCTACAGAACAATCACTGTCCAATTATTAAAGGACTGACCGTAAATCACCTACAGAACAATCACTATCCAATGATTAAAGGACTGACCGTAAATCACCTACAGAACAATCACTGTCCAATTATTAAAGGACGGACCGTAAATCACCTACAGAACAATCACTGTCCAATTATTAAAGGACTGACCGTAAATCACCTACAGAACAATCACTGTCCAATTATTAAAGGACTGACCGTAAATCACCTACAGAACAATCACTGTCCAATTATTAAAGGACTGACTGTAAATCACCTACAGAACAATCACTATCCAATTATTAAAGGACTGACCGTAAATCACCTACAGAACAATCACTGTCCAATTATTAAAGGACTGACCGTAAATCACCTACAGAACAATCACTGCCCAATTATTAAAGGACGGACCGTAAATCACCTACAGAACAATCACTGTCCAATTATTAAAGGACTGACCGTAAATCACCTACAGAACAATCACTATCCAATTATTAAAGGACTGACCGTAAATCACCTACAGAACAATCACTGCCCAATTATTAAAGGACGGACCGTAAATCACCTACAGAACAATCACTGTCCAATTATTAAAGGACTGACCGTAAATCACCTACAGAACAATCACTATCCAATTATTAAAGGACTGACCGTAAATCACCTACAGAACAATCACTGTCCTATTATTAAAGGACTGACCGTAAATCACCTACAGAACAATCACTATCCAATTATTAATGGACTGACCGTAAATCACCTACAGAACAATCACTATCCAATTATTAAAGGACTGACCGTAAATCACCTACAGAACAATCACTGTCCAATTATTAAAGGACTGACCGTAAATCACCTACAGAACAATCACTGTCCAATTATTAAAGCACGGACCGTAAATCACCTACAGAACAATCACTGTCCAATTATTAAAGGACCGACCGTAAATCACCTACAGAACAATCACTGTCCAATTATTAAAGGACTGACCGTAAATCACCTACAGAACAATCACTGTCCAATTATTAAAGGACTGACCGTAAATCACCTACAGAACAATCACTATCCAATTATTAAAGGACTGACCGTAAATCACCTACAGAACAATCACTGTCCAATTATTAAAGGACTGACCGTAAATCACCTATAGAACAATCACTATCAATTATTAAAGGACTGACCGTAAATCACCTACAGAACAATCACTGTCCAATTATTGAAGGACTGACCGTAAATCACCTACAGAACAATCACTGTCCAATTATTAAAGGACTGACCGTAAATCACCTACAGAACAATCACTGTCCAATTATTAAAGGACTGACCGTAAATCACCGACAGAACAATCACAGTCCAATTATTAAAGGACTGACCGTAAATCACCGACAGAACAATCACAGTCCAATTATTAAAGGACTGACCGTAAATCACCTACAGAACAATCACTGTCCAATTATTAAAGGACTGACCGTAAATCACCTACAGAACAATCACTATCCAATTATTAAAGGACTGACTGTAAATCACCTACAGAACAATCACTGTCCAATTATTAAAGGACTGACCGTAAATCACCGACAGAACAATCACTGTCCAATTATTAAAGGACTGACCGTAAATCACCTACAGAACAATCACTATCCAATTATTAAAGGACTGACCGTAAATCACCTACAGAACAATCACTGTCCTATTATTAAAGGACTGACCGTAAATCACCTACAGAACAATCACTGTCCAATTATTAAAGGACTGACCGTAAATCACCTACAGAACAATCACTGTCAATAATTAAAGGACTGACCGTAAATCACCTACAGAACAATCACTGTCCTATTATTAAAGGACTGACCGTAAATCACCTACAGAACAATCACTGTCCAATTATTAAAGGACTGACCGTAAATCACCTGCAGAACAATCACTATCCAATTATTAAAGGACTGACCGTAAATCACCGACAGAACAATCACTGTCCAATTATTAAAGGACTGACCGTAAATCACCTGCAGAACAATCACTGTCCAATTATTAAAGGACTGACCGTAAATCACCTGCAGAACAATCACTATCCAATTATTAAAGGACTGACCGTAAATCACCTACAGAACAATCACTGTCCAATTATTAAAGGACTGACCGTAAATCACCTGCAGAACAATCACTATCCAATTATTAAAGGACTGACCGTAAATCACCTACAGAACAATCACTGTCCAATTATTAAAGGACTGACCGTAAATCACCTACAGAACAATCACTGTCCAATTATTAAAGGACTGACCGTAAATCACCTACAGAACAATCACTATCCAATGATTAAAGGACTGACCGTAAATCACCTACAGAACAATCACTGTCCAATTATTAAAGGACGGACCGTAAATCACCTACAGAACAATCACTGTCCAATTATTAAAGGACTGACCGTAAATCACCTACAGAACAATCACTGTCCAATTATTAAAGGACTGACCGTAAATCACCTACAGAACAATCACTGTCCAATTATTAAAGGACTGACTGTAAATCACCTACAGAACAATCACTATCCAATTATTAAAGGACTGACCGTAAATCACCTACAGAACAATCACTGTCCAATTATTAAAGGACTGACCGTAAATCACCTACAGAACAATCACTGCACAATTATTAAAGGACGGACCGTAAATCACCTACAGAACAATCACTGTCCAATTATTAAAGGACTGACCGTAAATCACCTACAGAACAATCACTATCCAATTATTAAAGGACTGACCGTAAATCACCTACAGAACAATCACTGTCCAATTATTAAAGGACTGACCGTAAATCACCTACAGAACAATCACTGCACAATTATTAAAGGACGGACCGTAAATCACCTACAGAACAATCACTGTCCAATTATTAAAGGACGGACCGTAAATCACCTACAGAACAATCACTGTCCAATTATTAAAGGACTGACCGTAAATCACCTACAGAACAATCACTGTCCAATTATTAAAGGACTGACCGTAAATCACCTACAGAACAATCACTATCCAATTATTAAAGGACTGACCGTAAATCACCTACAGAACAATCACTGTCCAATTATTAAAGGACTGACCGTAAATCACCTACAGAACAATCACTATCCAATTATTAAAGGACTGACCGTAAATCACCTACAGAACAATCACTGTCCTATTATTAAAGGACTGACCGTAAATCACCTACAGAACAATCACTATCCAATTATTAATGGACTGACCGTAAATCACCTACAGAACAATCACTGTCCAATTATTAAAGGACTGACCGTAAATCACCTACAGAACAATCACTGTCCAATTATTAAAGCACGGACCGTAAATCACCTACAGAACAATCACTGTCCAATTATTAAAGGACTGACCGTAAATCACCTACAGAACATTCACTGTCCAATTATTAAAGGACTGACCGTAAATCACCTACAGAACAATCACTGTCCAATTATTAAAGGACTGACCGTAAATCACCTACAGAACAATCACTATCCAATTATTAAAGGACTGACCGTAAATCACCTACAGAACAATCACTGTCCAATTATTAAAGGACTGACCGTAAATCTCCTACAGAACAATCACTATCAATTATTAAAGGACTGACCGTAAATCACCTACAGAACAATCACTGTCCAATTATTGAAGGACTGACCGTAAATCACCTACAGAACAATCACTGTCCAATTATTAAAGGACTGACCGTAAATCACCTACAGAACAATCACTGTCCAATTATTAAAGGACTGACCGTAAATCACCGACAGAACAATCACAGTCCAATTATTAAAGGACTGACCGTAAATCACCGACAGAACAATCACAGTCCAATTATTAAAGGACTGACCGTAAATCACCTACAGAACAATCACTGTCCAATTATTAAAGGACTGACCGTAAATCACCTACAGAACAATCACTATCCAATTATTAAAGGACTGACTGTAAATCACCTACAGAACAATCACTGTCCAATTATTAAAGGACTGACCGTAAATCACCGACAGAACAATCACTGTCCATTTATTAAAGGACTGACCGTAAATCACCTACAGAACAATCACTATCCAATTATTAAAGGACTGACCGTAAATCACCTACAGAACAATCACTATCCAATTATTAAAGGACTGACCGTAAATCACCTACAGAACAATCACTATCCAATTATTAAAGGACAGACCGTAAATCACCTACAGAACAATCACTATCCAATTATTAAAGGACTGACCGTAAATCACCTACAGAACAATCACTATCCAATTATTAAAGGACTGACCGTAAATCACCTACAGAACAATCACTATCCAATTATTAAAGGACTGACCGTAAATCACCTACAGAACAATCACTGTCCAATTATTAAAGGACTGACCGTAAATCACCTACAGAACAATCACTGTCCAATTATTAAAGGACTGACTGTAAATCACCTACAGAACAATCACTGTCCAATTATTAAAGGACTGACTGTAAATCACCTACAGAACAATCACTGTCCAATTATTAAAGGACTGACCGTAAATCACCTACAGAACAATCACTGTCCAATTATTAAAGGACTGACCGTAAATCACCTACAGAACAATCACTGTCCAATTATTAAAGGACTGACCGTAAATCACCTACAGAACAATCACTGTCCAATTATTAAAGGACTGACCGTAAATCACCTACAGAACAATCACTGTCCAATTATTAAAGGTCTGACCGTAAATCACCTACAGAACATTCACTGTCCAATTATTAAAGGACTGACCGTAAATCATCTACAGAACAATTACTCTCCAATTATTAAAGGACTGACCGTAAATCACCTACAGAACAATCACTGTCCAATTATTAAAGGACTGACCGTAAATCACCTACAGAACAATCACTATCCAATTATTAAAGGACTGACCGTAAATCACCTACAGAACAATCACTGTCCAATTATTAAAGGACTGACCGTAAATCACCTACAGAACAATCACTGTCCAATTATTAAAGGACTGACCGTAAATCACCTACAGAACAATCACTGTCCAATTATTAAAGGACTGACCGTAAATCACCTACAGAACAATCACTGTCCAATTATTAAAGGACTGACCGTAAATCACCTACAGAACAATCACTGTCCAATTATTAAAGGACTGACCGTAAATCACCTACAGAACAATCACTATCCAATTATTAAAGGACTGACCGTAAATCACCTACAGAACAATCACTGTCCAATTATTAAAGGACTGATCGTAAATCACCTACAGAACAATCTCTGTCCAATTATTAAATGACTGACCGTAAATCACCTACAGAACAATCACTGTCCAATTATTAAAGGACTGACTGTAAATCACCTACAGAACAATCACTATCCAATTATTAAAGGACTGACCGTAAATCACCTACAGAACAATCACTATCCAATTATTAAAGGACTGACCGTAAATCACCTACAGAACAATCACTATCCAATTATTAAAGGACTGACCGTAAATCACCTACCGAACAATCACTATCCAATTATTAAAGGACTGACAGTAAATTACCTACAGAACAATCACTATCCAATTATTAAAGGCCTGACCGTAAATCACCTACAGAACAATCACTGTCCAATTATTAAAGGACTGACCGTAAATCACCTACAGAACAATCACAGTCCAATTATTAAAGGACTGACAGTAAATCACCTACAGAACAATCACTATCCAATTATTAAAGGACTGACCGAAAATCACCTACAGAACAATCACTGTCCAATTATTAGAGGACGGACCGTAAATCACCTACAGAACAATCACTGTCCAATTATTAAAGGACTGACTGTAAATCACCTACAGAACAATCACTGTCCAATTATTAAAGGACGGACTGTAAATCACCTACAGAACAATCACTATCCAATTATTAAAGGACTGACCGTAAATCACCTACAGAACAATCACTGTCCAATTATTAAAGGACGGACTGTAAATCACCTACAGAACAATCACTATCCAATTATTAAAGGACGGACCGTAAATCACCTACAGAACAATCACTGTCCAATTATTAAAGGACTGACCGTAAATCACCTACAGAACAATCACTGTACAATTATTAAAGGACTGACCGTAAATCACCTACAGAACAATCACTGTCCAATTATTAAAGGACTGACCGTAAATCACCTACAGAACAATCACTGTCCAATTATTAAAGAACTGACCGTAACTCACCTACAGATCAATCACTGTCCAATTGTTAAAGGACTGACCGTAAATCACCTACAGAACAATCACTGTCCAATTATTAAAGGACTGACCGTAAATCACCTACAGAACAATCACTGTCCAATTATTAAAGGACTGACCATAAATCACCTACAGAACAATCACTGTCCAATTATTAAAGGACTGACCGTAAATCACCTACAGAACAATCACTGTCCAATTATTAAAGGACGGACCGTAAATCACCTACAGAACAATCACTGTCCAATTATTAAAGGACTGACCGTAAATCACCTACAGAACAATCACTGTCCAATTATTAAAGGACGGACCGTAAATCACCTACAGAACAATCACTGTCCAATTATTAAAGGACTGACCTTAAATCACCTACAGAACAATCACTGTCCAATTATTAAAGGACTGACCGTAAATCACCTACAGAACAATCACTGTCCAATTATTAAAGGACGGACCGTAAATCACCTACAGAACAATCACTATCCAATTATTAAAGGACTGACCGTAAATCACCTACAGAACAATCACTGTCCAATTATTAAAGGACGGACCGTAAATCACCTACAGAACAATCACTGTCCAATTATTAAAGGACTGACCGTAAATCACCTACAGAACAATCACTGTCCAATTATTAAAGGACTGACCGTAAATCACCTACAGAACAATCACTGTCCAATTATTAAAGGACTGACCGTAAATCACCTACAGAACAATCACTGTCCAATTATTAAAGGACTGACCGTAAATCACCTACAGAACAATCACTGTCCAATTATTTAAGGACTGACCGTAAATCACCTACAGAACAATCACTATCCAATTATTAAAGGACTGACTGTAAATCACCTACAGAACAATCACTGTCCAATTATTAAAGGACTGACCGTAAATCACCTACAGAACAATCACTGTCCAATTATTAAAGGACTGACAGTAAATCACCGACAGAACAATCACTGTCCAATTATTAAAGGACTGATCGTAAATCACCTTCAGAACAATCACTGTCCAATTATTAAAGGACTGACCGTAAATCACCTACAGAACAATCACTGTCCAATTATTAAAGGACTGATCGTAAATCACCTACAGAACAATCACTGTCCAATTATTAAAGGACTGACCGTAAATCACCTACAGAACAATCACTGTCCAATTATTAAAGGACTGACCGTAAATCACCTACAGAACAATCACTGTCCAATTATTAAAGGACTGACCGTAAATCACCTACAGAACAATCACTATCCAATTATTAAAGGACTGACCGTAAATCACCTACAGAACAATCACTGTCCAATTATTAAAGGAATGACCGTAAATCACCTACAGAACAATTACTGTCCAATTATTAAAGGACTGACCGTAAATCACCTACAGAACAATCACTGTCCAATTATTAAAGGACTGACCATAAATCACCTACAGAACAATCACTGTCCAATTATTAAAGGACTGACCGTAAATCACCTACAGAACAATCACTGTCCAATTATTAAAGGACGGACCGTAAATCACCTACAGAACAATCACTGTCCAATTATTAAAGGACTGACCGTAAATCACCTACAGAACAATCACTGTCCAATTATTAAAGGACGGACCGTAAATCACCTACAGAACAATCACTGTCCAATTATTAAAGGACTGACCGTAAATCACCTACAGAACAATCACTGTCCAATTATTAAAGGACTGACCGTAAATCACCTACAGAACAATCACTGTCCAATTATTAAAGGACGGACAGTAAATCACCTACAGAACAATCACTATGCAATTATTAAAGGACTGACCGTAAATCACCTACAGAACAATCACTGTCCAATTATTAAAGGACGGACCGTAAATCACCTACAGAACAATCACTGTCCAATTATTAAAGGACTGACCATAAATCACCTACAGAACAATCACTGTCCAATTATTAAAGGACTGACCGTAAATCACCTACAGAACAATCACTGTCCAATTATTAAAGGACTGACCGTAAATCACCTACAGAACAATCACTGTCCAATTATTAAAGGACTGACCGTAAATCACCTACAGAACAATCACTGTCCAATTATTTAAGGACTGTCCGTAAATCACCTACAGAACAATCACTGTCCAATTATTAAAGGACTGACTGTAAATCACCTACAGAACAATCACTGTCCAATTATTAAAGGACTGACCGTAAATCACCTACAGAACAATCACTGTCCAATTATTAAAGGACTGACTGTAAATCACCGACAGAACAATCACTGTCCAATTATTAAAGGACTGATCGTAAATCACCTACAGAACAATCACTGTCCAATTATTAAAGGACTGACCGTAAATCACCTACAGAACAATCACTGTCCAATTATTAAAGGACTGATCGTAAATCACCTACAGAACAATCACTGTCCAATTATTAAAGGACTGACCGTAAATCACCTACAGAACAATCACTGTCCAATTATTAAAGGACTGACCGTAAATCACCTACAGAACAATCACTGTCCAATTATTAAAGGACTGACCGTAAATCACCTACAGAACAATCACTATCCAATCATTAAAGGACTGACCGTAAATCACCTACAGAACAATCACTATCCAATTATTAAAGGACTGACCGTAAATCACCTACAGAACAATCACTGTCCAATTATTAAAGGAATGACCGTACATCACCTACAGAACAATTACTGTCCAATTATTAAAGGACTGACCGTAAATCACCTACAGAACAATCACTGTCCAATTATTAAAGGACTGACCGTAAATCACCTACAGAACATTCACTATCCAATTATTAAAGGACTGACCGTAAATCACCTACAGAACAATCACTGTCCAATTATTAAAGGACTGACCGTAAATCACCTACAGAACAATCACTGTCCAATTATTAAAGGACTGACCGTAAATCACCTACAGAACAATCACTATCCAATTATTAAAGGACTGACCGTAAATCACCTACAGAACAATCACTGTCCAATTATTAAAGGAATGACCGTAAATCACCTACAGAACAATCACTGTCCAATTATTAAAGGACTGACCGTAAATCACCTACAGAACAATCACTGTCCAATTATTAAAGGAATGACCGTAAATCACCTACAGAACAATCACTGTCCAATTATTAAAGGGCTGACCGTAAATCACCTACAGAACAATCACTGTCCAATTATTAAAGGACTGACCGTAAATCACCTACAGAACAATCACTATCCAATTATTAAAGGACTGACTGTAAATCACCTACAGAACAATCACTGTCCAATTATTAAAGGACTGATCGTAAATCACCTACAGAACAATCACTGTACAATTATTAAAGGTCTGATCGTAAATCACCTACAGAACAATCACTGTCCAATTATTAAAGGACTGACTGTAAATCACCTACAGAACAATCACTGTCCAATTATTAAAGGACTGACCGTAAATCACCTACAGAACAATCACTGTCCAATTATTAAAGGACTGACCGTAAATCACCTACAGAACAATCACTATCCAATCATTAAAGGACTAACCGTAAATCACCTACAGAACAATCACATCCAATTATTAAAGGACTGACCGTAAATCACCTACAGAACAATCACTATCCAATCATTAAAGGACTGATCGTAAATCACCTACAGAACAATCACTATCCAATTATTAAAGGACTGACCGTAAATCACCTACAGAACAATCACTGTCCAATTATTAAAGGACTGATCGTAAATCACCTACAGAACAATCACTGTCCAATTATTAAAGGACTGACCGTAAATCACCTACAGAACAATCACTATCCAATCATTAAAGGACTGACCGTAAATCACCAACAGAACAATCACTATCCAATTATTAAAGGTCTGACCGTAAATCACCTACAGAACAATCACTGTCCAATTATTAAAGGACGGACCGTAAATCACCTACAGAACAATCACTGTCCAATTATTAAAGGACTGACCGTAAATCACCGACAGAACAATCACTGTCCAATTATTAAAGGACTGACCGTAAATCACCTACAGAACAATCACTGTCCAATGATTAAAGGACTGACCGTAAATCACCTACAGAACAATACTGTCCAATTATTGAAGGACTGACCGTAAATCACCTACAGAACAATCACTGTCCAATTATTAAAGGACTGACCGTAAATCACCTACAGAACAATCACTGTCCGATTATTAAAGGACAGACCGTAAATCACCTGCAGAACAATCACTGTCCAATTATTAAAGGACAGACCGTAAATCACCTGCAGAACAATCACTATCCAATTATTAAAGGACTGACAGTAAATCACCTACAGAACAATCACTGTCAATTATTAAAGGACTGACCGTAAATCACCTGCAGAACAATCACTATCCAATTATTAAAGGACTGACTGTAAATCACCTACAGAACAATCACTGTCCAATTATTAAAGGACTGACCATAAATCACCTACAGAACAATCACTATCCAATTATTAAAGGATCTGACCGTAAATCACCGACAGAACAATCACTATCCAATTATTAAAGGACTGACAGTAAATCACCTACAGAACAATTACTGTCCAATTATTAAAGGACTTACCGTAAATCACCTACAGAACAATCACTATCCAATTATTAAAGGACTGACCGTAAATCACCTACAGAACAATCACTGTCCAATTATTAAAGGACTGACCGTAAATCACCTACAGAACAATCACTGTCCAATTATTAAAGGACTGACCGTAAATCACCTACAGAACAATCACTGTCCAATTATTAAACGACTGACCGTAAATCACCTACAGAACAATCACTATCCAATTATTAAAGGACTGACCGTAAATCACCGACAGAACAATCACTATCCAATTATTAAAGGACAGACCGTAAATCACCTGCAGAACAATCACTGTCCAATTATTAAAGGACTGACCGTAAATCACCTCCAGAACAATCACTGTCCAATTATTAAAGGACTGACCATAAATCACCTACAGAACAATCACTGTCCAATTATTAAAGGACTGACCGTGAATCACCTACAGAACAATCACTGTCCTATTATTAAAGGACTGACCGTAAATCACCTACAGAACAATCACTGTCCAATTATTAAAGGACTGACCGTAAATCACCGACAGAACAATCACTGTCCAATTATTAAAGGACTGACCGTAAATCACCTACAGAACAATCACTGTCCAATTATTAAAGGACTGACCGTAAATCACCTACAGAACAATCACTGTCGAATTATTAAAGGACTGACCGTAAATCACCTACAGAACAATCACTGTCCAATTATTAAAGGACTGACCGTAAATCACCTACAGAACAATCACTGTCCAATTATTACAGGACGGACCGTAAATCACCTACAGAACAATCACTGTCCAATTATTAAAGGACTGACCGTAAATCACCTACAGAACAATCACTGTCCTATTATTAAAGGACTGACCGTAAATCACCTACAGAACAATCACTGTCCTATTATTAAAGGACTGACCGTAAATCACCGACAGAACAATCACTGTCCAATTATTAAAGGACTGACCGTAAATCACCTACAGAACAATCACTGTCCAATTATTACAGGACGGACCGTAAATCACCTACAGAACAATCACTGTCCAATTATTAAAGGACTGACCGTAAATCACCTACAGAACAATCACTGTCCAATTATTAAAGGACTGACCGTAAATCACCTACAGAACAATCACTGTCCAATTATTACAGGACGGACCGTAAATCACCTACAGAACAATCACTGTCCAATTATTAAAGGACTGACCGTAAATCACCTACAGAACAATCACTATCCTATTATTAAAGGACTGACCGTAAATCACCTACAGAACAATCACTGTCCTATTATTAAAGGACTGACCGTAAATCACCTACAGAACAATCACTGTCCAATTATTAAAGGACTGACCGTAAATCACCTACAGAACAATCACTGTTCAATTATTACAGGACGGACCGTAAATCACCTACAGAACAATCACTGTCCAATTATTAAAGTACTGGCCGTAAATCACCTACAGAACAATCACTGTCCAATTATTAAAGGACTGACCGTAAATCACCTACAGAACAATCACTGTCCAATTATTAAAGGACTGACCGTAAATCACCTACAGAACAATCACTGTCCAATTATTAAAGGACGGACCGTAAATCACCTACAGAACAATCACTATCCAATTATTAAAGGACTGACCGTAAATCACCTACAGAACAATCACTGTCCAATTATTAAAGGACTGACCGTAAATCACCTACAGAACAATCACTATCCAATTATTAAAGGACTGACCGTAAATCAGCGACAGAACAATCACTATCCAATTATTAAAGGACTGACTGTAAATCACCTACAGAACAATCACTGTCCAATTATTAAAGGACTGACCGTAAATCACCCACAGAACAATCACTGTCCAATTATTAAAGGACTGACCGTAAATCACCTACAGAACAATCACTATCCAATTATTAAAGGACTGACCGTAAATCACATACAGAACAATCACTATCCAATTATTAAAGGACTGACCGTAAAACACCTACAGAACAATCACTATCCAATTATTAAAGGTCTGACTGTAAATCACCTACAGAACAATCACTGTCCATTTATTAAAGGACTGACCGTAAATCACCGACAGAACAATCACTGTCCAATTATTAAAGGACTGACCGTAAATCACCTACAGAACAATCACTATCCAATTATTAAAGGACTGACCGTAAATCACCTACAGAACAATCACTATCCAATTATTAAAGGACTGACTGTAAATCACCTACAGAACAATCACTGTCCAATTATTAAAGGACTGACCGTAAATCACCGACAGAACAATCACTGTCCAATTATTAAAGGACTGACCGTAAATCACCTACAGAACAATCACTGTCCAATTATTAAAGGACTGACCGTAAATCACCTACAGAACAATCACTGTCCAATTATTAAAGGACTGACCGTAAATCACCTACAGAACAATCACTGTCCAATTATTAAAGGACTGACCGTAAATCACCTACAGAACAATCACTGTCCAATTATTAAAGGACTGACCGTAAATCACCTACAGAACAATCACTGTCCAATTATAAAAGGACTGACCGTAAATCACCTACAGAACAATCACTATCCAATTATTAAAGGACTGACCGTAAATCAACTACAGAACAATCACTATCCAATTATTAAAGGACTGACCGTAAATCACCTACAGAACAATCACTATCCAATTATTAAAGGACTGACCGTAAATCACCCACAGAACAATCACTATCCAATTATTAAAAGACTGACTGTAAATCACCGACAGAACAATCACTATCCAATTATTAAAGGACTGACCGTAAATCACCAACAGAACAATCACTGTCCAATTATTAAAGGACTGACCGTAAATCACCTACAGAACAATCACTGTCCAATTATTAAAGGACTGACCGTAAATCACCTACAGAACAATCACCATCCAATTATTAAAGGACTGACTGTAAATCACCTACAGAACAATCACAGTCCAATTATTAAAGGACTGACCGTAAATCACCTACAGAACAATCATTGTCCAATTATTAAAGGACTGACCGTAAATCACCTACAGAACAATCACTATCCAATTATTAAAGGACTGACCGTAAATCACCTGCAGAACAATCACTATCCAATCATTAAAGGACTGACCGTAAATCACCTACAGAACAATCACTATCCAATTATTAAAGGACTGACCGTAAATCACCTACAGAACAATCACTGTCCAATTATTAAAGGAATGACCGTAAATCACCTACAGAACAATTACTGTCCAATTATTAAAGGACTGACCGTAAATCACCTACAGAACAATCACTGTCCAATTATTAAAGGACTGACCGTAAATCACCTACAGAACAATCACTATCCAATTATTAATGGACTGACCGTAAATCACCTACAGAACAATCACTATCCAATTATTAAAGGACTGACCGTAAATCACCTACAGAACAATCACAGTCCAATTATTAAAGGACTGACCATAAATCACCTACAGAACAATCACTGTCCAATTATTAAAGGACTGACCGTAAATCACCTACAGAACAATCACTGTCCAATTATTAAAGGACTGACCGTAAATCACCTACAGAACAATCACTGTCCAATTATTAAAGGACGGACCGTAAATCACCTACAGAACAATCACTATCCAATTATTAAAGGACTGACCGTAAATCACCTACAGAACAATCACTGTCCAATTATTAAAGGACTGACCGTAAATCACCTACAGAACAATCACTGTCCAATTATTAAAGGACGGACCGTAAATCACCTACAGAACAATCACTGTCCAATTATTAAAGGACGGACTGTAAATCACCTACAGAACAATCACTGTCCAATTTTTAAAGGACTGACCGTAAATCACCTACAGAACAATCACTATCCAATTATTAAAGGACTGACTGTAAATCACCGACAGAACAATCACTGTCCAATTATTAAAGGCCTGACTGTAAATCACCTACAGAACAATCACTGTCCAATTATTAAAGGACTGACCGTAAATCACCTACAGAACAATCACTATCCAATTATTAAAGGACTGACCGTAAATCAGCGACAGAACAATCACTATCCAATTATTAAAGGACTGACTGTAAATCACCTACAGAACAATCACTGTCCAATTATTAAAGGACTGACCGTAAATCACCCACAGAACAATCACTGTCCAATTATTAAAGGACTGACCGTAAATCACCTACAGAACAATCACTATCCAATTATTAAAGGACTGACCGTAAATCACCTACAGAACAATCACTGTCCAATTATTAAAGGACTGACCGTAAATCACCTACAGAACAATCACTATCCAATTATTAAAGGACTGACTGTAAATCACCTACAGAACAATCACTGTCCATTTATTAAAGGACTGACCGTAAATCACCGACAGAACAATCACTGTCCAATTATTAAAGGACTGACCGTAAATCACCTACAGAACAATCACTATCCAATTATTAAAGGACTGACCGTAAATCACCTACAGAACAATCACTATCCAATTATTAAAGGACTGACTGTAAATCACCTACAGAACAATCACTGTCCATTTATTAAAGGACTGACCGTAAATCACCGACAGAACAATCACTGTCCAATTATTAAAGGACTGACAGTAAATCACCTACAGAACAATCACTGTCCAATTATTAAAGGACTGACCGTAAATCACCTACAGAACAATCACTGTCCAATTATTAAAGGACTGACTGTAAATCACCTACAGAACAATCACTGTCCAATTATTAAAGGACTGACCTTAAATCACCGACAGAACAATCACTGTCCAATTATTAAAGGACTGACCGTAAATCACCTACAGAACAATCACTGTCCAATTATTAAAGGACTGACCGTAAATCACCTACAGAACAATCACTGTCCAATTATTAAAGGACTGACCGTAAATCACCTACAGAACAATCACTGTCCAATTATTAAAGGACTGACCGTAAATCACCGACAGAACAATCACTGTCCAATTATAAAAGGACTGACCGTAAATCACCTACAGAACAATCACTATCCAATTATTAAAGGACTGACCGTAAATCACCTACAGAACAATCACTATCCAATTATTAAAGGACTGACCGTAAATCACCTACAGAACAATCACTATCCAATTATTAAAGGACTGACCGTAAATCACCTACAGAACAATCACTATCCAATTATTAAAAGACTGACTGTAAATCACCGACATAACAATCACTATCCAATTATTAAAGGACTGACCGTAAATCACCAACAGAACAATCACTGTCCAATTATTAAAGGACTGACCGTAAATCACCTACAGAACAATCACTGTCCAATTATTAAAGGACTGACCGTAAATCACCTACAGAACAATCACTATCCAATTATTAAAGGACTGACTGTAAATCACCTACAGAACAATCACAGTCCAATTATTAAAGGACTGACCGTAAATCACCTACAGAACAATCACTGTCCAATTATTAAAGGACTGACCGTAAATCACCTACAGAACAATCACTATCCAATTATTAAAGGACTGACCGTAAATCACCTACAGAACAATCACTATCCAATTATTAAAGGACTGACTGTAAATCACCTACAGAACAATCACTGTCCATTTATTAAAGGACTGACCGTAAATCACCGACAGAACAATCACTGTCCAATTATTAAAGGACTGACAGTAAATCACCTACAGAACAATCACTGTCCAATTATTAAAGGACTGACCGTAAATCACCTACAGAACAATCACTGTCCAATTATTAAAGGACTGACTGTAAATCACCTACAGAACAATCACTGTCCAATTATTAAACGACTGACCGTAAATCACCGACAGAACAATCACTGTCCAATTATTAAAGGACTGACCGTAAATCACCTACAGAACAATCACTGTCCAATTATTAAAGGACTGACCGTAAATCACCTACAGAACAATCACTGTCCAATTATTAAAGGACTGACCGTAAATCACCTACAGAACAATCACTGTCCAATTATTAAAGGACTGACCGTAAATCACCGACAGAACAATCACTGTCCAATTATTAAAGGACTGACCGTAAATCACCGACAGAACAATCACTGTCCAATTATAAAAGGACTGACCGTAAATCACCTACAGAACAATCACTATCCAATTATTAAAGGACTGACCGTAAATCATCTACAGAACAATCACTATCCAATTATTAAAGGACTGACCGTAAATCACCTACAGAACAATCACTATCCAATTATTAAAGGACTGACCGTAAATCACCTACAGAACAATCACTATCCAATTATTAAAAGACTGACTGTAAATCACCGACAGAACAATCACTATCCAATTATTAAAGGACTGACCGTAAATCACCAACAGAACAATCACTGTCCAATTATTAAAGGACTGACCGTAAATCACCTACAGAACAATCACTGTCCAATTATTAAAGGACTGACCGTAAATCACCTACAGAACAATCACTGTCCAATTATTAAAGGACTGACCGTAAATCACCTACAGAACAATCACTGTCCAATTATTAAAGGACTGACCGTAAATCACCGACAGAACAATCACTGTCCAATTATAAAAGGACTGACCGTAAATCACCTACAGAACAATCACTATCCAATTATTAAAGGACTGACCGTAAATCACCTACAGAACAATCACTATCCAATTATTAAAGGACTGACCGTAAATCACCTACAGAACAATCACTATCCAATTATTAAAGGACTGACCGTAAATCACCTACAGAACAATCACTATCCAATTATTAAAAGACTGACTGTAAATCACCGACATAGCAATCACTATCCAATTATTAAAGGACTGACCGTAAATGACCAACAGAACAATCACTGTCCAATTATTAAAGGACTGACCGTAAATCACCTACAGAACAATCACTGTCCAATTATTAAAGGACTGACTGTAAATCACCTACAGAACAATCACAGTCCAATTATTAAAGGACTGACCGTAAATCACCTACAGAACAATCACTGTCCAATTATTAAAGGACTGACCGTAAATCACCTACAGAACAATCACTATCCAATTATTAAAGGACTGACCGTAAATCACCTACAGAACAATCACTATCCAATTATTAAAGGACTGACTGTAAATCACCTACAGAACAATCACTGTCCATTTATTAAAGGACTGACCGTAAATCACCGACAGAACAATCACTGTCCAATTATTAAAGGACTGACCGTAAATCACCTACAGAACAATCACTGTCCAATTATAAAAGGACTGACCGTAAATCACCTACAGAACAATCACTATCCAATTATTAAAGGACTGACCGTAAATCAACTACAGAACAATCACTATCCAATTATTAAAGGACTGACCGTAAATCACCTACAGAACAATCACTATCCAATTATTAAAGGACTGACCGTAAATCACCTACAGAACAATCACTATCCAATTATTAAAAGACTGACTGTAAATCACCGACAGAACAATCACTATCCAATTATTAAAGGACTGACCGTAAATCACCAACAGAACAATCACTGTCCAATTATTAAAGGACTGACCGTAAATCACCTACAGAACAATCACTGTCCAATTATTAAAGGACTGACCGTAAATCACCTACAGAACAATCACCATCCAATTATTAAAGGACTGACTGTAAATCACCTACAGAACAATCACAGTCCAATTATTAAAGGACTGACCGTAAATCACCTACAGAACAATCATTGTCCAATTATTAAAGGACTGACCGTAAATCACCTACAGAACAATCACTATCCAATTATTAAAGGACTGACCGTAAATCACCTGCAGAACAATCACTATCCAATCATTAAAGGACTGACCGTAAATCACCTACAGAACAATCACTATCCAATTATTAAAGGACTGACCGTAAATCACCTACAGAACAATCACTGTCCAATTATTAAAGGAATGACCGTAAATCACCTACAGAACAATTACTGTCCAATTATTAAAGGACTGACCGTAAATCACCTACAGAACAATCACTGTCCAATTATTAAAGGACTGACCGTAAATCACCTACAGAACAATCACTATCCAATTATTAATGGACTGACCGTAAATCACCTACAGAACAATCACTATCCAATTATTAAAGGACTGACCGTAAATCACCTACAGAACAATCACAGTCCAATTATTAAAGGACTGACCATAAATCACCTACAGAACAATCACTGTCCAATTATTAAAGGACTGACCGTAAATCACCTACAGAACAATCACTGTCCAATTATTAAAGGACTGACCGTAAATCACCTACAGAACAATCACTGTCCAATTATTAAAGGACGGACCGTAAATCACCTACAGAACAATCACTATCCAATTATTAAAGGACTGACCGTAAATCACCTACAGAACAATCACTGTCCAATTATTAAAGGACTGACCGTAAATCACCTACAGAACAATCACTGTCCAATTATTAAAGGACGGACCGTAAATCACCTACAGAACAATCACTGTCCAATTATTAAAGGACGGACTGTAAATCACCTACAGAACAATCACTGTCCAATTTTTAAAGGACTGACCGTAAATCACCTACAGAACAATCACTATCCAATTATTAAAGGACTGACTGTAAATCACCGACAGAACAATCACTGTCCAATTATTAAAGGCCTGACTGTAAATCACCTACAGAACAATCACTGTCCAATTATTAAAGGACTGACCGTAAATCACCTACAGAACAATCACTATCCAATTATTAAAGGACTGACCGTAAATCAGCGACAGAACAATCACTATCCAATTATTAAAGGACTGACCGTAAATCACCTACAGAACAATCACTGTCCAATTATTAAAGGACTGACCGTAAATCACCCACAGAACAATCACTGTCCAATTATTAAAGGACTGACCGTAAATCACCTACAGAACAATCACTATCCAATTATTAAAGGACTGACCGTAAATCACCTACAGAACAATCACTGTCCAATTATTAAAGGACTGACCGTAAATCACCTACAGAACAATCACTATCCAATTATTAAAGGACTGACTGTAAATCACCTACAGAACAATCACTGTCCATTTATTAAAGGACTGACCGTAAATCACCGACAGAACAATCACTGTCCAATTATTAAAGGACTGACCGTAAATCACCTACAGAACAATCACTATCCAATTATTAAAGGACTGACCGTAAATCACCTACAGAACAATCACTATCCAATTATTAAAGGACTGACTGTAAATCACCTACAGAACAATCACTGTCCATTTATTAAAGGACTGACCGTAAATCACCGACAGAACAATCACTGTCCAATTATTAAAGGACTGACAGTAAATCACCTACAGAACAATCACTGTCCAATTATTAAAGGACTGACCGTAAATCACCTACAGAACAATCACTGTCCAATTATTAAAGGACTGACTGTAAATCACCTACAGAACAATCACTGTCCAATTATTAAAGGACTGACCTTAAATCACCGACAGAACAATCACTGTCCAATTATTAAAGGACTGACCGTAAATCACCTACAGAACAATCACTGTCCAATTATTAAAGGACTGACCGTAAATCACCTACAGAACAATCACTGTCCAATTATTAAAGGACTGACCGTAAATCACCTACAGAACAATCACTGTCCAATTATTAAAGGACTGACCGTAAATCACCGACAGAACAATCACTGTCCAATTATAAAAGGACTGACCGTAAATCACCTACAGAACAATCACTATCCAATTATTAAAGGACTGACCGTAAATCACCTACAGAACAATCACTATCCAATTATTAAAGGACTGACCGTAAATCACCTACAGAACAATCACTATCCAATTATTAAAGGACTGACCGTAAATCACCTACAGAACAATCACTATCCAATTATTAAAAGACTGACTGTAAATCACCGACATAACAATCACTATCCAATTATTAAAGGACTGACCGTAAATCACCAACAGAACAATCACTGTCCAATTATTAAAGGACTGACCGTAAATCACCTACAGAACAATCACTGTCCAATTATTAAAGGACTGACCGTAAATCACCTACAGAACAATCACTATCCAATTATTAAAGGACTGACTGTAAATCACCTACAGAACAATCACAGTCCAATTATTAAAGGACTGACCGTAAATCACCTACAGAACAATCACTGTCCAATTATTAAAGGACTGACCGTAAATCACCTACAGAACAATCACTATCCAATTATTAAAGGACTGACCGTAAATCACCTACAGAACAATCACTATCCAATTATTAAAGGACTGACTGTAAATCACCTACAGAACAATCACTGTCCATTTATTAAAGGACTGACCGTAAATCACCGACAGAACAATCACTGTCCAATTATTAAAGGACTGACAGTAAATCACCTACAGAACAATCACTGTCCAATTATTAAAGGACTGACCGTAAATCACCTACAGAACAATCACTGTCCAATTATTAAAGGACTGACTGTAAATCACCTACAGAACAATCACTGTCCAATTATTAAACGACTGACCGTAAATCACCGACAGAACAATCACTGTCCAATTATTAAAGGACTGACCGTAAATCACCTACAGAACAATCACTGTCCAATTATTAAAGGACTGACCGTAAATCACCTACAGAACAATCACTGTCCAATTATTAAAGGACTGACCGTAAATCACCTACAGAACAATCACTGTCCAATTATTAAAGGACTGACCGTAAATCACCGACAGAACAATCACTGTCCAATTATTAAAGGACTGACCGTAAATCACCGACAGAACAATCACTGTCCAATTATAAAAGGACTGACCGTAAATCACCTACAGAACAATCACTATCCAATTATTAAAGGACTGACCGTAAATCATCTACAGAACAATCACTATCCAATTATTAAAGGACTGACCGTAAATCACCTACAGAACAATCACTATCCAATTATTAAAGGACTGACCGTAAATCACCTACAGAACAATCACTATCCAATTATTAAAAGACTGACTGTAAATCACCGACAGAACAATCACTATCCAATTATTAAAGGACTGACCGTAAATCACCAACAGAACAATCACTGTCCAATTATTAAAGGACTGACCGTAAATCACCTACAGAACAATCACTGTCCAATTATTAAAGGACTGACCGTAAATCACCTACAGAACAATCACTGTCCAATTATTAAAGGACTGACCGTAAATCACCTACAGAACAATCACTGTCCAATTATTAAAGGACTGACCGTAAATCACCGACAGAACAATCACTGTCCAATTATAAAAGGACTGACCGTAAATCACCTACAGAACAATCACTATCCAATTATTAAAGGACTGACCGTAAATCACCTACAGAACAATCACTATCCAATTATTAAAGGACTGACCGTAAATCACCTACAGAACAATCACTATCCAATTATTAAAGGACTGACCGTAAATCACCTACAGAACAATCACTATCCAATTATTAAAAGACTGACTGTAAATCACCGACATAGCAATCACTATCCAATTATTAAAGGACTGACCGTAAATGACCAACAGAACAATCACTGTCCAATTATTAAAGGACTGACCGTAAATCACCTACAGAACAATCACTGTCCAATTATTAAAGGACTGACCGTAAATCACCTACAGAACAATCACTATCCAATTATTAAAGGACTGACTGTAAATCACCTACAGAACAATCACAGTCCAATTATTAAAGGACTGACCGTAAATCACCTACAGAACAATCACTGTCCAATTATTAAAGGACTGACCGTAAATCACCTACAGAACAATCACTATCCAATTATTAAAGGACTGACCGTAAATCACCTACAGAACAATCACTATCCAATTATTAAAGGACTGACTGTAAATCACCTACAGAACAATCACTGTCCATTTATTAAAGGACTGACCGTAAATCACCGACAGAACAATCACTGTCCAATTATTAAAGGACTGACAGTAAATCACCTACAGAACAATCACTGTCCAATTATTAAAGGACTGACCGTAAATCACCTACAGAACAATCACTGTCCAATTATTAAAGGACTGACTGTAAATCACCTACAGAACAATCACTGTCCAATTATTAAAGGACTGACCGTAAATCACCGACAGAACAATCACTGTCCAATTATTAAAGGACTGACCGTAAATCACCTACAGAACAATCACTGTCCAATTATTAAAGGACTGACCGTAAATCACCTACAGAACAATCACTGTCCAATTATTAAAGGACTGACCGTAAATCACCTACAGAACAATCACTGTCCAATTATTAAAGGACTGACCGTAAATCACCGACAGAACAATCACTGTCCAATTATTAAAGGACTGACCGTAAATCACCGACAGAACAATCACTGTCCAATTATAAAAGGACTGACCGTAAATCACCTACAGAACAATCACTATCCAATTATTAAAGGACTGACCGTAAATCACCTACAGAACAATCACTATCCAATTATTAAAGGACTGACCGTAAATCACCTACAGAACAATCACTATCCAATTATTAAAGGACTGACCGTAAATCACCTACAGAACAATCACTATCCAATTATTAAAAGACTGACTGTAAATCACCGACAGAACAATCACTATCCAATTATTAAAGGACTGACCGTAAATCACCAACAGAACAATCACTGTCCAATTATTAAAGGACTGACCGTAAATCACCTACAGAACAATCACTGTCCAATTATTAAAGGACTGACCGTAAATCACCTACAGAACAATCACTATCCAATTATTAAAGGACTGACTGTAAATCACCTACAGAACAATCACAGTCCAATTATTAAAGGACTGACCGTAAATCACCTACAGAACAATCACTATCCAATTATTAAAGGACTGACTGTAAATCACCTACAGAACAATCACTGTCCAATTATTAAAGGACTGACCGTAAATCACCTACAGAACAATCACTGTCCTATTATTAAAGGACTGACCGTAAATCACCTACAGAACAATCACTGTCCAATTATTAAAGGACTGACCGTAAATCACCTACAGAACAATCACTGTCCAATTATTAAAGGACTGACCGTAAATCACCTACAGAACAATCACTGTCCAATTATTAAAGGATTGACCGTAAATCACCTACAGTACAATCACTATCCAATTATTAAAGGACTGACCGTAAATCACCTACAGAACAATCACTGTCCAATTATTAAAGGACTGACCGTAAATCACCTACAGAACAATCACTGTCCAATTATTAAAGGACTGACCGTAAATCACCTACAGAACAATCACTGTCCAATTATTAAAGGACTGACTGTAAATCACCTACAGAACAATCACTGTCCAATTATTGAAGGACTGACCGTAAATCACCTACAGAACAATCACTATCCAATTATTAAAGGACTGACCGTAAATCACCTACAGAACAATCACTGTCCAATTATTAAAGGACTGACCGTAAATCACCTACAGAACAATCACTGTCCTATTACTAAAGGACTGACCGTAAATCACCTACAGAACAATCACTATCCAATTATTAAAGGACTGACCGTAAATCACCTACAGAACAATCACTGTCCAATTATTAAAGGACTGACCGTAAATCACCTACAGAACAATCACTATCCAATTATTAAAGGACTGACTGTAAATCACCTACAGAACAATCACAGTCCAATTATTAAAGGACTGACCGTAAATCACCTACAGAACAATCACTATCCAATTATTAAAGGACTGACTGTAAATCACCTACAGAACAATCACTGTCCAATTATTAAAGGACTGACCGTAAATCACCTACAGAACAATCACTGTCCTATTATTAAAGGACTGACCGTAAATCACCTACAGAACAATCACTGTCCAATTATTAAAGGACTGACCGTAAATCACCTACAGAACAATCACTGTCCAATTATTAAAGGACTGACCGTAAATCACCTACAGAACAATCACTGTCCAATTATTAAAGGATTGACCGTAAATCACCTACAGTACAATCACTATCCAATTATTAAAGGACTGACCGTAAATCACCTACAGAACAATCACTGTCCAATTATTAAAGGACTGACCGTAAATCACCTACAGAACAATCACTGTCCAATTATTAAAGGACTGACCGTAAATCACCTACAGAACAATCACTGTCCAATTATTAAAGGACTGACTGTAAATCACCTACAGAACAATCACTGTCCAATTATTGAAGGACTGACCGTAAATCACCTACAGAACAATCACTATCCAATTATTAAAGGACTGACCGTAAATCACCTACAGAACAATCACTGTCCAATTATTAAAGGACTGACCGTAAATCACCGACAGAACAATCACTGTCCTATTACTAAAGGACTGACCGTAAATCACCTACAGAACAATCACTATCCAATTATTAAAGGACTGACCGTAAATCACCTACAGAACAATCACTGTCCAATTATTAAAGGACTGACCGTAAATCACCTACAAAACAATCACTATCCAATTATTAAAGGACTGACCGTAAATCACCAACAGAACAATCACTGTCCAATTATTAAAGGACTGACCGTAAATCACCTACAGAACAATCACTGTCCAATTATTAAAGGACTGACCGTAAATCACCTACAGAACAATCACTATCCAATTATTAAAGGACTGACCGTAAATCACCTACAAAACAATCACTATCCAATTATTAAAGGACTGACCGTAAATCACCTACAGAACAATCACTGTCCAATTATTAAAGGACTGACCGTAAATCACCTACAGAACAATCACTGTCCAATTATTAAAGGACTGACCGTAAATCACCTACAGAACAATCACTATCCAATTATTAAAGGACTGACTGTAAATCACCTACAGAACAATCACAGTCCAATTATTAAAGGACTGACCGTAAATCACCTACAGAACAATCACTATCCAATTATTAAAGGACTGACTGTAAATCACCTACAGAACAATCACTGTCCAATTATTAAAGGACTGACCGTAAATCACCTACAGAACAATCACTGTCCTATTATTAAAGGACTGACCGTAAATCACCTACAGAACAATCACTGTCCAATTATTAAAGGACTGACCGTAAATCACCTACAGAACAATCACTGTCCAATTATTAAAGGACTGACCGTAAATCACCTACAGAACAATCACTGTCCAATTATTAAAGGATTGACCGTAAATCACCTACAGTACAATCACTATCCAATTATTAAAGGACTGACCGTAAATCACCTACAGAACAATCACTGTCCAATTATTAAAGGACTGACCGTAAATCACCTACAGAACAATCACTGTCCAATTATTAAAGGACTGACCGTAAATCACCTACAGAACAATCACTGTCCAATTATTAAAGGACTGACTGTAAATCACCTACAGAACAATCACTGTCCAATTATTGAAGGACTGACCGTAAATCACCTACAGAACAATCACTATCCAATTATTAAAGGACTGACCGTAAATCACCTACAGAACAATCACTGTCCAATTATTAAAGGACTGACCGTAAATCACCTACAGAACAATCACTGTCCTATTACTAAAGGACTGACCGTAAATCACCTACAGAACAATCACTATCCAATTATTAAAGGACTGACCGTAAATCACCTACAGAACAATCACTGTCCAATTATTAAAGGACTGACCGTAAATCACCTACAAAACAATCACTATCCAATTATTAAAGGACTGACCGTAAATCACCAACAGAACAATCACTGTCCAATTATTAAAGGACTGACCGTAAATCACCTACAGAACAATCACTGTCCAATTATTAAAGGACTGACCGTAAATCACCTACAGAACAATCACTATCCAATTATTAAAGGACTGACCGTAAATCACCTACAAAACAATCACTATCCAATTATTAAAGGACTGACCGTAAATCACCTACAGAACAATCACTGTCCAATTATTAAAGGACTGACCGTAAATCACCTACAGAACAATCACTGTCCAATTATTAAAGGACTGACCGTAAATCACCTACAGAACAATCACTATCCAATTATTAAAGGACTGACCGTAAATCACCTACAGAACAATCACTGTCCAATTATTAAAGGACTGACCGTAAATCACCTACAGAACAATCACTATCCAATTATTAAAGGACTGACCGTAAATCACCGACAGAACAATCACTATCCAATTATTAAAGGACTGACCATAAATCACCTACAGAACAATCACTGTCCAATTATTAAAGGACTGACCGTAAATCACCTACAGAACAATCACTATCCAATTATTAAAGGACTGACCGTAAATCACCGACAGAACAATCACAGTCCAATTATTAAAGGACTGACCGTAAATCACCTACAGAACAATCACTGTCCAATTATTAAAGGATTGACCGTAAATCACCATCAGAACAATCACTGTCCAATTATTAAAGGACTGACCATAAATCACCTACAGAACAATCACTGTCCAAATATTAAAGGATTGACCGTAAATCACCGACAGAACAATCACTGTCCTATTATTAAAGGACTGACCGTAAATCACCTACAGAACAATCACTGTCAATTATTAAAGGACTGACTGTAAATCACCTACAGAACAATCACTGTCCTATTATTAAAGGACTGACCGTAAATCACCTACAGAACAATCACTGTCCAATTATTAAAGGACTGACTGTAAATCACCTACAGAACAATCACTGTCCAATTATTAAAGGACTGACCGTAAATCACCTACAGAACAATCACTGTCCTATTATTAAAGGACTGACCGTAAATCACCTACAGAACAATCACTGTCCTATTATTAAAGGACTGACCGTGAATCACCTACAGAACAATCACTATCCAATTATTAAAGGTCTGACAGTAAATCACCTGCAGAACAATCACTGTCCAATTATTAAAGGACTGACCGTAAATCACCTACAGAACAATCACTGTCCAATTATTAAAGGACTGACCGTAAATCACCTACAGAACAATCACTGTCAATTATTAAAGGACTGACCGTAAATCGCCTACAGAACAATCACTGTCCTATTATTAAAGGACTGACCATAAATCACCTACAGAACAATCACTGTCCAATTATTAAAGGACTGACCGTAAATCACCTACAAAACAATCACTATCCAATTATTAAAGGACTGACCGTAAATCACCTGCAGAACAATCACTGTCCAATTATTAAAGGACTGACCGTAAATCACCTACAGAACAATCACTGTCCAATTATTAAAGGACTGACCGTAAATCACCTACAGAACAAACACTGTCCAATTATTAAAGGACTGACCGTAAATCACCTACAGAACAATCACTGTCCAATTATTAAAGGACTGACCGTAAATCACCTACAGAACAATCACTGCCCAATTATTAAAGGACTGACCGTAAATCACCTACAGAACAATCACTATCCAATTATTAAAGGACTGAACGTAAATCACCTACAGAACAATCACTGTCCTATTATTAAAGGACTGACCGTAAATCACCTACAGAACAATCACTATCCAATTATTAAAGGACTGAACGTAAATCACCGACAGAACAATCACTGTCCAATTATTGAAGGTCTGACCGTAAATCACCTACAGAACAATCACTGCCCAATTATTAAAGGACTGACCGTAAATCACCTACAGAACAATCACTATCCAATTATTAAAGGACTGAACGTAAATCACCGACAGAACAATCACTGTCCAATTATTGAAGGACTGACCGTAAATCACCTACAGAACAATCACTGTCCAATTATTAAAGGACTGACCGTAAATCACCTACAGAACAATCACTGTCCAATTATTAAAGGACTGACCGTAAATCACCTACAGAACAATCACTGCCCAATTATTAAAGGACGGACCATAAATCACCTACAGAACAATCACTGTCCAATTATTAAAGGACTGACCGTAAATCACCTACAGAACAATCACTGTCCTATTATTAAAGGACTGACCATAAATCACCTACAGAACAATCACTGTCCAATTATTAAAGGACTGACCGTAAATCACCAACAAAACAATCACTATCCAATTATTAAAGGACTGACCGTAAATCACCTACAGAACAATCACTGTCGAATTATTAAAGGACTGACCGTTAGTCACCTACAGAACAATCACTGTCCAATTATTAAAGGACTGACCGTAAATCACCGACAGAACAATCACTATCCAATTATTAAAGGACTGACCGTAAATCACCTACAGAACAATTACTGTCCTATTATTAAAGGACTGACCATAAATCACCTACAGAACAATCACTATCCAATTATTAAAGGACTGACCGTAAATCACCGACAGAACAATCATTATCCAATTATTAAAGGACTGACCGTAAATCACCTACAGAACAATCACTGTCCAATTATTAAAGGACTGACCGTAAATCACCTACAGAACAATCACTGTCCAATTATTAAAGGACTGACCGTAAATCACCTGCAGAACAATCACTGTCCTATTATTAAAGGACTGACCGCAAATCACCTACAGAACAATCACTGTCCAATTATTAAAGGACTGACCGTAAATCACCTGCAGAACAATCACTGTCCTATTATTAAAGGACTGACCGTAAATCACCTACAGAACAATCACTGTCCAATTATTAAAGGACTGACCGTAAGTCACCTACAGAACAATCACTGTCCAATTATTAAAGGACTGACCGTAAATCACCTACAGAACAATTACTATCCAATTATTAAAGGACTGACCGTAAATCACCTACAGAACAATCACTGTCCTATTATTAAAGGACTGACCGTAAATCACCTACAGAACAATCACTGTCCTATTATTAAAGGACTGACCGTAAATCACCTACAGAACAATCACTGTCCAATTATTAAAGGACTGACCGTAAATCACCTACAGAACAATCACTGTCCAATTATTAAAGGACTGACCGTAAATCACCTACAGAACAATCACTGTCCAATTATTAAAGGACTGACCGTAAATCACCTACAGAACAATCACTGTCCTATTATTAAAGGACTGACCGTAAATCACCTACAGAACAATCACTGTCCAATTATTAAAGGACTGACCGTAAATCACCGACAGAACAATCACTGTCCAATTATTAAAGGACTGACCGTAAATCACCTACAGAACAATCACTGTCCAATTATTAAAGGACTGACCGTAAATCACCTACAGAACAATCACTGTCCAATTATTAAAGGACTGACTGTAAATCACCTACAGAACAATCACTGTCCAATTATTAAAGGACTGACCGTAAATCACCTACAGAACAATCACTATCCAATTATTAAAGGACTGACCGTAAATCACCTACAGAACAATCACTGTCCAATTATTAAAGGACTGACCGTAAATCACCTACAGAACAATCACTGTCCAATTATTAAAGGACTGACCATAAATCACCTACAGAACAATCACTGTCAATTATTAAAGGACTGACCGTATATCACCTACAAAACAATCACTATCAAATTATTAAAGGACTGACCGTAAATCACCTGCAGAACAATCACTGTCCAATTATTAAAGGACTGACCGTAAATCACCTACAGAACAATCACTGTCCAATTATTAAAGGACGGACCGTAAATCACCTACAGAACAATCACTGTCCAATTATTAAAGGACTGACCGTAAATCACCTACAGAACAATCACTGTCCAATTATTAAATGTCTGACCGTAAATCACCTGCAGAACAATCACTGTCCAATTATTAAAGGTCTGACCGTAAATCACCTACAGAACAATCACTGTCGAATTATTAAAGGACTGACCGTAAATCACCTACAGAACAATCACTGTCCAATTATTAAAGGACTGACCGTAAATCACCTACAGAACAATCACTGTCGAATTATTAAAGGACTGACCATATATCACCTACAGAACAATCACTGTCCAATTATTAAAGGACTGACCGTAAATCACCTACAGAACAATCACTATCCAATTATTAAAGGACTGACTGTAAATCACCTACAGAACAATCACTGTCCAATTATTAAAGGACTGACCGTAAATCACCTACAGAACAATCACTGTCGAATTATTAAAGGACTGACCGTAAATCACCTACAGAACAATCACTGTCCAATTATTAAAGGACTGACCGTAAATCACCTACAGAACAATCACTGTCCAATTATTAAAGGACGGACCGTAAATCACCTACAGAACAATCACTGTCCAATTATTAAAGGACTGACCGTAAATCACCGACAGAACAATCACTGTCCAATTATTAAAGGACTGACCGTGAATCACCTACTGAACAGTAACTATCCAAATGTTAAATGTTCCAAGTTTTAGAAGCTTCAGGCGGGATGGAGGGAGATGTAAAAGGTGTGGGGGAGTTGCATTAATGGTTAAGGAGAATATAACAACTGTACTGCAGGAGGACACCTAAGAGGGGTCCTGCAGCGATGCAATATGGGTGGACCTCAGGAATCGGAAGGATGCAGTCACGATGTTGGGGGTTTACTGCAGGCCTCCCAACAGCCAGCGGGAGGTAGTGGAGCAGATATGCAGACAGAGTTTGGAAAGACGTAAAGATAACAGGGTTGTAGTGGTGGGTGATTTTTACTTCCCCAATATTGACTGGGACTCACTTTGTGCTAGGGGCTTGGATGGGGCAGAATTTGTGAGCAGCATCCAGGAGGGCTTCTTGAAACAGTATGTAGATAGTCCAAGTAGGGATGGGGCCATTCTGGACCTGGTATTGGGGAAAGAGTCCGGCCAGGTGGTCTAAGTTTCAGTGGGGGAGCATTCCAGGAGTAGTGACCATAATTCCATAAGTATTAAGGTACTTGTGGATAAGGATAAGAGTAGTCCTTGGGTGAAGGTGCTAAATTGGGGGAAGGCTAATTACTACAATATTAGGCAGGAACTTAAGAATTTAGATTGGGGGTAGTTGTTTAAGGGTAAATCAACAACTGACATGTGGGAGTCTTTCAAACGTCAGTTGATTAGAATCCAGGACCAGCATGTTCCTGTGAGCAAGAAAGACAAGTTTGGCAAGTTTCGGGAAGCTTGGATGACAGGAGATATTGCGAGCCTAGTCAAAAAGAAAAAGGAAGCATTTGTAAGGGCTGGAAGGCTAGGAACAGATGAAGCACTTGAGGAATATAAAGACAGTAGGAAGGAACTGAAGCAATAAGTTAGGAGGGCTAAAAGGGGACATGAAAACTCATTGGCAAACAGGATTAAGGAAAATCCCAAGGCTTTTTAGACATATATAAAGAGCAAGAGGGTAACCAGGGAAAGGGTTGGCCCACACAAGGACAGAGCTGGGAATCTATGCGTGGAGCCAGAGGACATTGGCGAGGTGCTAAATGAGTACTTTGCATCAGTTTTCACCAAGGAGAAGGACTTGGTGGATGATGAGTCTGGGGAAGGGAGTGCAGATAGCCACAGTCATCTCATTATCAAAAAGAAGGTGGTGTTGGGTGTCTTGCAAAGCATTAAGGTAGATAAGTCCCCAGGGCCTGATGGGATCTACCCTAGAATACTGAAGGAGGCAAGGGTAGAAATTGCTGGGGCTTTGACAGAAATCTTTGCATCCTCATTTGATACAGGTGAGGTCCCAGAGGACTGGAGAATAGCCAATGTTGTTCCTTTGTTTAAGAAGGGTGGCAAGGATAATCCAGGAAAAAGTAAGCCGGTGAGCCTTACGTCAGTGGTAGGGAAACTATTAGAGAGATTTCTTCGGGACAGGATTTACTCCCATTTGGAAACAAATGAACTTATTAGCGAGAGACAGCATGGTTTTGTGAGGGGGAGGTCGTGTCTTACTAATCTGATTGAGTTTTTTGAGGAAGTGACGAAGATGATTGATGAGGGAAGGGTGGTGGATGTTGTCTATATGGACTTTAGTAAAGCCTTTGACAAGGTCCTGCATGGCAGACTGGTGCAAAAGGTGAAGTCACACGGGATCAGAGGTGAGTTGGCAAGATGGATACAGAACTGGCTTGGTCACAGAAGACAGAGGGTAACAGTGGATGGGTGTTTTTCTGAATGGAGGGATGTGACTAGTGGTGTACCGCAGGGATCAGTGCTGGGACCTTTGCTCTTTGTATTATATATAAATGATTTGGAGGAAAATTTAGCTGGTCTGATTAGTAAGTTTGCGAATGACACAAAGGTTGGCGGAGTTGCGGATAATGATGAGGATTTTCAGAGGATACAGCAGGATATAGATTGGTTGGAGACTTGGGCAGAGAAATGACAGATGGAGTTTAATCAGGACAAATGTGAGGTAATACATTTTGGAAGGTCGAATGCAGGTGGGAGGTATGCAGTAAATGACAGAACCCTTAGGAGTATTGACAGGCACAGAGATCTGGGCGTACAGGTCCACATGTCACTGAAAGTGGCAACGCAGGTGGATAAGGTAGTCAAAGCGACATATGGCATGCATTTTTTCATCGGTCGGGGCATAGAGTATAAAAATTGGCACGTCATGTTGCAGCTGTACAGAACCTTATTGCGTGCAATTCTGGTCGCCACACTACCAGAAGGACGTGGAGGCTTTGGAGAGGGGACAGAGGAAGTTTACCAGGATGTTGCCTGCTCTGGAGGGCATTAGCTATGAGGAGAGGGTGGAAAACTCGGATTGTTTTCACTGGAACGATGGAGGTGGAGGGGCGACATGATCGAGGTTTACAAAGTTATGAGCGGCATGGACAGAGTGGATAGTCAGAAGCGTTTTCCCAGAGTGGAAGAATCAGTTACTCGGGGACACAGGTTTAAGGTGCAAGGGGCAAAGTTTATAGGGGATGTGCGAGGCAAGTTTTTTTACACAGAGGGTGCTGAGTGCCTGGGACTTGCTGCCAGGGGAGGTGGTGGAAGCAGATACGATAGCGACATTTAAGAGACATCTTGACAAATATATGAATAGAAGGGAATAGAGGGATATGGGCCCCAGAAGTGCAGAAGGTGTTAGTTTCGGCAGGCATCAAGACCGGCGCAGGCGTGGAGGGCCGAATGGCCTGTTCCTTTGCTGTACTGTTCTTTGTTCTTTGTTCAGTTAAGAAAGGACTGACTGTAAATCATCAACAGAACAATCACCATCTGAAGAACAGGGAACAGTCTATAAATCTCCTGTGAAACCATTTTGAGTTATATATTAAGAGAATGATCATTAATCTACATTGGAGCAGTCTCTGCACCTGTGATGACTGAGCGGTTCTCACCTGGTATGGTACTGAGCCCCACATAGTGAACAGAAAAATCCCAGGCTCCATTCCCAGCCTGTGCTGTGTGAGCTGCTTTTATCTGTTGTGATACTGAGCCCCACTTGGTGAACAGGAAGGTCCCAGGCTCCATCAACCTCCTGTGTTGTGTAGTACTGAGCTCTATTCTTTATGTGCTTACAAGCTCCATGACCCATCCCATACCGATGCTGAGTTGGCCCGCTGCTCCATTGTATGTTATCAGGGGGTGATCTTACCTCACTGCAGAGTGTATCAAAGGCTGGACTCCTCAATCTCCTGCATCAATACAGCTGCTCATCCAACTTGCTGATGCTTCATGTGGGGACAGGAACAGGACATTCTGCTCAGTCAGGAATTCCCAAACTAACTGCAAGACAGAGAGGCAGCAATTAGACCCACACAATGAGAGGTACATAACCAGTGTGATACTGGGTCACACACAGAGCAGGAAGATCCCAGGATCCATCCCCAGCCAGTGCAGTACTTCCCCCCCCACTCGACCCTCTGTTCACTGTGGGAGATTTTACCTCACTGTGGTGTATATGAAGACTCGATTTATCCATCTCCTGTATCACTGTCAGTGTGTCGGCCATCTTCAATGTGGGCGATGGAATGGGGCAGAACAATCTGTTCACTCAGGTACACACAGACTGACTGCAAGAGAGAGAGGTGGGAATTAGACAGATATAATTAAAGGTATGTACCCAGTCTGGTACTGAGCTCCAAACAGAGCACAGGAAGATCCCAGGCTCCATGCCCAGCCTGTGCTGTGTTTCTCCCTACTCAAGGCTCTGTTCACGGTGGGTGATTTTACCTCACTGTGGTGTGTATAAATACTCGATTTATTCATCTCCTGTATCACTGTCAGTGTGTCGTCAATGTCATAGTGTCAGAGTTATACAGCACAGAAACAGGCCCTTCGGCCCATCGTGTCTATGTCGGCCATTAGGCACCTATCTATTCTAATCCCATTTTCCAGCATTTGGTCGTAGCCTTGTATTCTATGGCGTTTCAAGTGGTCATCTAAATACTTAAATGTGAGTGTTTCTTCCTGTACCACCTTCTGGCAGTTCGTTGCAGATTCCAACCACCCTCAGGGTGTAAAAATGTTTTCCTCAAATCCCCTTTAAACGTCCTGCCCCTTACCTTAAATCTATGCCACCTGGTTATTGACCCCTTTGATAAAGGAAAAGATTTCTTCCTGTCTAATCTGTCAGTGACTTTCAGAATTTTGTATACCTCAATCATGTTGCCACTCAGTCTTCTGCACACTAAGGTAAACAACCCAAGCCTTTTCAGTCGCTCTTCATAGCTGAAATGCTCCAGCCCAGGCAACCTCCTGGTGAATCTCCTCTGCACCCTCTCCAGTGCCATCACATCCTTCCTGTAGTATAGATTGCATTAGAGAAGGTGCAGATGAGATTCACCAGGATGTTGCCTGGCCTGGAGCATTTCAGCTATGTTGACAGACGGGATAAGCTCGGGTTGTTTTCCTTCCAGCAGAGAAGTCTGAGTGGGGATATGATTGAGGTATATGAGGGGCATTGATAGGATAGATAGGAAGAAACATTTTCCCATAGCGGAGGTGTCAATAACCAGGGGATATCGATTTAAGGTTAGGGGCAGGAGATACAGAGGAGATTTGAGGCAAAATGTTTTCACCCAGAGGGTGGTTGGAATCTGGAACACACTGTCTGAAGAGGTGGTCGAGGCCAGAACACTCAACATTTAAGAAGTATTTAGATGAGCACTTGAAATGCCATAGTATACAAGGCTACAGGCCAAGTGCTGGAAAATGGGATTAGAATAGATAGGTGCTTGATGGCCGACACAGACACAATGGGCCGAAAGGCCTGCTTCTGAGCTGAATAACTCTATCACTCTCTAACATTAATAAGGTAGAATTCATTTTCAACCCATATAACTACAAAATCTGACCACATTTTCTGTGAGAAATGATGATTTTAGGTTGTCGTGGAGCAGTCACTGATCGGTTCATTGGACACCTGATTTACAAACAAAGGATTCCTGCTCTGAGACTCTCACCTTACAACATCATATTACTGACAGTCAGATAAACACAGCAGTATCAAAAGAACACGGTATATTAAAATAGAAATATGAAGGAGGGACAGACAGAACAAACAAATAATGCAATCCCTGTCACTTCAAACATCAAACTGTCTGATTGGACAACCCTGAGACATTGGTGACAATGAGACAGGTAAACTGACCTGTTTAACTGCATGGGTCAGGGTCAATAATGAAAATTCAATTCACTGCAGTGGGAAACAAGTTCCTGCTTCTCAGAAAAACCTGCTTTTTAAAGATAATGTCTCACAAAATAGAACTTAATCCAACCTCATTCTTTATTATGCTGAATAGTGGATAATAATTTATATCTGAGTTAGTGACTGCAGGGAGAGCCCTTTTTACTGGAACAGTGTCAGCTCAGTGTCAGGTACACACAGATACAGAAATAGATTCCCATCGGTGTACCTGTGGCTCAAAGAGATTCCACAAATCACAGAAATGGAAATCACATCACCACAAATAAGACACTGTCCTCAGAGTAACTCGAGAGAATTCTCCATCATCGGTATCACCTCACATTTCTCTGTATGAAATTTCATCTGTCACGTGTCTGTTCCTCCCACCAGCCTGTCTATATCCTCCTGAAGTCTCTCACTATCCTCTTCACAGTTCACAATATTTCCAAGTTTTGTGTCATGTGTGAATATTAACAATATGTCCTGCCTGGATTATTAATAACTGATCCTAACATCAGTACCTGGGGAACTGCACTATATATCTTCCTCCAGTCTAAATAGTAACAGTTCATCACAACACTCTGTTTGCTCTCACTCAGCCCATTTCCTATCCTTTCTGTATCTCTCCTTTTTATCCCATGGGCTGCAGTTTTGCTGGTAATTCTATTACATGTCACTGAACCAAACACGTTTTGGGAATCCAGATACACCACATCAAACACATTCCCCTCAATAACCCTTCCTGAAACGTACAGCTCGAGCTTATCCAGCTGACCACACTTCATGTAAATGTGTTCAAAGACACAAGATGTACGGGAAATCTATACAGAGCGCAGGAAGATCCCAGCATCCATCCGCAGCCTCTGCTGAGTGAGCACAGGAAGATCCCAGGCTCCATCTCCAGCCTGTGCTGTGAACTATTCTGAGAAAGTGTGGCACTGAATACCAGACACAGAGAACAGGAAGATCCCGGGCTCCATCCCCAGCCTGACCTAAGTGAGCTGCTCTCACATAATGTGGCACGGATCCCCATTCTTAGAGCACAGAAAGATCCCAGGCCCCATTCCTGGCCTCTGCTGAGCTAACACCTTGTTGTAACAGTTGTTATCAGTGTATGATCGTCCCTCACTGTGGAGTGGATGGAAGTCTGGAGTTTTCCATCTCCTGCATCACCACCAGCAGCTCATCCAACTTGAGTGTGTGTGATGTGGGGAAAGGATCAGGACATTGTGATCAGTCAGGAACTCCCAGACCCACTGCAAGAGAGAGAGTGGCAGCAATTAGAATCACACAATGAGGGTTAACCACATGGTATGGTACTGAGCCCAATACAGAGGACAGGGAGATCCCAGACTCCATCCACAGCCTCTGATGAGTGAGCTGTTCTCAACCAGTCTGGCACTGAGCCCCACCCAACGAGCACAGGAAGATCCCAAGCTCCATCCCCAGCCTGTGCTGTGTTTCTCCCTACTCTACCCTCTGTTCACGGTGGGTGATTTTACCTCACTGTGGTGTGGAGGAAGACTCAATTTATCCTTCTCAAGTATCAACGTCAGTGTGTCTTCAATGTCATAGAGTGAGAGTTATACAGCACAGAAACAGGCCCTTCGGCCCATCATGTCTGTGCTGCCCAACAGCACCTTTCTATTCCAATCCCATTTTTCCAGCACATGGCCTGTAGCCTTGTATACTATGGCGTTTCAAGTGCTCATCTAAATATTTAATTGTTGTCAGGGTTCCTGCCTCTCCTACCCCTTCAGGCAGTGTATACCAGATTCCAACCACCCTCTGGGAGAAAAATATATTCCTCAAACCCCCTTTAAACCTCTGGCCCCTTACCTTAAATCTATGACCCCTGGTTATTGACCCCTCGGAGAAGGGAAAAAGTTTCTGTCTATCTAACCTATCAAAGCCCCTCCTAATTTGGTTTTCCTCAATCATGTCCACTCTCAGAGTTTTCTGCTTCACGGAAAACATCCCAGCCTTTTCAGTCTCTCTTCATCGCTGAAATGTTCCAGCGACGCAAAATCCTGGTGAATCTCCTCTGACCTTCTGCACTTTCTAGGGTCCTACCATCCATTGTATATTCTCTTGCCTTGTTAGTCCTCCCAAAATGCATTACCTCACACTTCTCAAGATTAAATTACATTTCCCACTGCTCCGCCCATCTTACCAGCCCATCTACACAGTCCTTTAATCTAAGGCTTTCCTCCTCACTATTGACGACACCACTAATTTTCGTGTCATCTGCGAACTTACTGATGATACCTCATACAATCACGTCCAAAATATTAATGTGCACTACAAACAGCAAGGGTCCCAGCACCGATCCATGTGGTACACCACTGGTAACAGGCTTCCAATCGCACAAACAACCCTCACCCATTACCCTCTGCCTCCTGCCACAAAGCCATTTTTGGATTCAATTTGCCAAATTGCCCTGGATGCCATGGGCTCTTACCTTCTTAACCAACCTCCCATGTGGGACCTTATCAAAAGCCTTACTGAAGTCCATGTAGACTACATCAACTGCTTTAACCTCATCTGCACATCTGGTCACCTCCTCGAAAAATTCATATTAAGTTAGTCAGACACGATCTCCCCCTGACAAATCCATAGTGACTATCCCTGATTAATCCCTGCCTCTCCTCGTGGAGATTAATCCTGTCCCTCAGATTTTTTTCCAATAGTTCCCCAACCACTGATGTTAGACTCACTAACCTGTATTTACCTAGTTTATCCCTGCCACCCTTCTTAAATAATGGTACCACATTCGCTGCCCTCTAGTCGTCTGGTACCTCTCCTGTGGCCAAAGAGGGTTTGCAAATTTGTGTCCGAGGCCCTGCAATCTCCTCCCTTGCCTCCGATAATGGCCTGGGATACATTTCATCTGAGCCTGGGGATTTATCCACTTTTAAGCCCGCTAAAACAGCGAATACTTACTTCCTTTCAATGCTAATATGTTCAAGTATATCACAATACCACTCCCTAATCTCTACACCGACATCATTCTTCTCCAAAGTGAACACAGATGAAAAGTAATAATTTAAAACCTCACCCATGTCCTCCGGTTCCACAAACAGATTGCCACTTTGGTTCCCTCATGGGATCTAATATTTTCCTGGTTATCTTCTTGCTCTTGACATACTGATAAAACATCTTAGGATTTTCCTTTATCTTGCCTGCTAGTGTTTTTTCATGTCCCTTCCCCACTCTCCGAATTACTTTTTTTGAAGTACCCTCCAGCACTTTCTATACTCCTCTACTGCCTCTGCTGTTATCAGCGCTCTGAATCTGCCTTAAGCCTCCTATTTTTTCCTGATCTAATCCTCTATATCCCTTAACATTCAGGGTTCCCTGGGCCTGTTAGTCCTACCCTTCACCTTAACAGGTACATGTTGACTCTAAACTCTCACTATTTCCTCTTTGAAAGACTCCCACTGATCTGATGTCAACTTTCATAGAACATAGAACAGTACAGCACAGTACAGGCCCTTTGGCCCACGATGTTGTGGCAAACCTTTAACCTACACTAAGATCAAACTAACTACCGACCCTTCATTCTACTATCATCCATGCAACGATCCAAGAGTCGCTTAAATGTCCCTAATGTATCTGCTTCTACTACCACCGCTGGCAGCACATTCCACACACCCACCAATCTCTGTGTAAAGAACCTACCTCTGACATCTCCCCGAAACCTTCCTCCAATCATCTTAAAATTATGCCCCCTGGTGATAGCCTTTTCCACCCTGGGAAAAAGTATCTGGCTATCCACTCGATCTATGCCTCTCATCATCTTGTACCCCTCTATCAAGTCACCTCTCATCCTTCTTCGCTCCAATGAGAAAAGCCCTAGCTCCCTCAATCTTTCTTCATAAGACATGCCCTCCAGTCCAGGCAGCATCCTGGTAAATCTCCTCTTCACCCTCTCTAAAGCTTCCACATCCTTCAGATAATGAGGCGACCAGAACTGAACACAATATTCCAAGTGTGGTCGAACCAGGGCCTTATAGAGCTGCAGCATAACCTCCCAGCTCTTAAACTCAATCCCCCTGTTAATGAAAGCCAACACACCATACGCCTTCTTAACAACCCTATCAACTTGGGTGGCAAATTTGAGCGATCTATGGACATGGACCCCAAGATCCCTCTGTTCCTCCACACTACCAAGAATCCTGTCTTTAAGTCTGTATTCCGCATTCAAATTCGACCTTCCAAAATGAATCACTTCACACTTTTCCAGGTTGAACTCCATCTGCCACTTCTCAGCCCAGCTCTGCATCCTGCCAATGTCCCGTTGCAACCTACAACAGCCTTCCACACTATCCACAACTCCAGCAACCTTCGTGTCATCGGCAAACCTGCTAACCCATCCTTCCACTTCCTCATCCAAGTCATTTATAAAATCAAAAAGAGCAGAGGTCCCAGAACAGATCCCTGTGGAATACCACTGGTCACTGAGCTCCATGCTGAATACTTTCCATCTACTACCACCCTCTGACTTCTATGGGCCAGCCAATTCTGTATCCAGAAAGCCAACCTTCCCTGTATCCCATGCCTCCTCACTTTCTGAATGAGCCTACCATGGGGAACCTTATCAAACACCTTGCTAAAATCCATATGCACCACATCCACTGCTCTTCCTTCATCAATGTGTTTTGTCACATCTTCAAAGAATTCAATAAGGCTTGTGAGGCATGACCTGCCCCTCAAAAAGCCATGCTGACTGTCTCTAATCAAACCATGCTTTTCCAAATAATCATAAATCCTGTCTCTCAGAATCCTCTCCAATAATTTGCCCACTACCGATGTAAGACTGACAGGTCTATAATTCCCAGGGTTATCCCTATTCCCTTTCTTGAACAAGGGAACAACATTTGCCACCCTCCAATCATCCAGTACGACTCCAGTGGACAGTGAAGACGCAAAGATCATCGCCAAAGGAGCAGCAATCTCTTCCCTCGCTTCCCGTAATAACCTTGGGTATATCCCGTCTGGCCCCGGGGACTTATCTGTCCTCATATCATTCAAAATTTCCAGTACATCCTCCCTCTTAACCTCAACCTGTTTGAGCATATCAGCCTGTTCCACGCTGTCCTCACAAACGACCAGGTCCCTCTCACTAGTGAATACTGAAGCAAAGTATTCATTTAGGACCTCCCCTACATCCTCCGACTCCAGGCACAAGTTCCCTCCACAATCCCTGATCGGCCCTACCCTCACTCTGGCCATCCTCTTGTTCCTCACATAAGTGTAGAACGCCTTGGGATTTTCCTTAATCCTACCCGCCAAGAGTTTTTCATGTCCCCTTCTAGCTCTCCTAAGTCCATTCTTCAGTTCCTTCCTGGCTACCTTGTAACCCTCTAGAGCCCTGTCTGATCCTTGCTTCCTCAACCTTAAGTAAGCTTCCTTCTTCCTCCTGACTAGCTGTTCCACTTCTCTTATCATCCAAGGTTCCTTCATCCTACCATCCCTTCCCTGCCTCATCAGGACAAACCTATCCAGCAGTCGCAGCAAGTGCTCCCGAAACAACCTCCACATTTCTGTCGTGCATTTGCCTGAAAACATCTGTTCCCAGTTTATGCTCCCCAGTTCCTGCCTAATAGCATTGTAATTCCCCCTCCCCCAATTAAATATTTTCCCATCTCGTCTGCTCCTCTCCCTCTCCAAGACTATTGTAAAGGTCAGGGAGTTGTGATCACTATCACCGAAATGCTCTCCCACCGAGAGATCTGCCACCTGGCCTGGTTCGTTGCCAAGCACCAAATCCAACATAGTCTCCCCTCTAGTCGGCCTATCTACATATTGAGTCAGGAAACCTTCCTGGACACACCTGACAAAAACTGCTCCATCCAAACTATTTGCACTAAGGAGGATCCAATCAATATTAGGGAAGTTGAAGTCACCCATGACAACAACCCTGTTACTTCTGCACCTTTCCAAAATCTGCCTCCCAATCTGTTCCTCCGTGTCTCTGTTGCTATTGGGGGGTCTATAGAAAACTCCCAATAAAGTGACTGCTCCTTTCCTGTTTCTGACTTCCACCCATAATGACTCAGTAGACAAACCCTCCTCGACGACCTCCCTTTCTGCAGCTGTGATACTATCCCTGATTAACAATGCCACTCCCCCACCTCTTTTACCTCCCTCCCTATTCCTTTTGAAACATCTAAACCCCGGAACACCCAACATCCATTCCTGCCCCTGTGATATCCAAGTCTCCGTAATGGCCACAACATCGTAGCTCCAAGTACTGATCCTTTCTCTAAGTTCATCACCCTTATTCCTGACACTTTCTGCGTTAAAATAGACACACTTCAACCCATCATACTGGCTGCAACTTTGCCCTGTCAACTGTCTAACCTTGCTCACAGCCACTCTGCACTCGGTCTCTGCCTGTTCAAACAGCTACCCCATCCACTGATCCGTAGCTCCGGTTCCCATCCCCCTGCAAGACAAGTTCAAACCCTCCCGAACAGCTCTAGCAAACCTCCTGCGCAGGATATTGGTGCCCCTCCAGTTCAGATGCAACCCGTCCTTTTTGTACAGGTCCCACCCTCCCCAGAAGATATCCCAATGTCCTACGTATCTGAATCCCTCCCTCCTGCAACAGTTCTGTAGCCACGTGCTCAGCTGCCAATTGAATCCAAGCCTCTATTAACACCAGCTGGAGTGGTACTGAGTCCCACTCAAACACCAGGAAAGAGCCAATTCAATCCAGGCCTCTATTAATACCAGCTGGAGTGGTACTGAGTCCCACTCACACACCAGAAAGAGCCAATTCAATCCAGGCCTCTATTAATACCAGCTGGAGTGGTACTGAGCCCCACTCACACACCAGGAGAGTGTCAATTCAATCTAGGCCTCTATTAACACCAGCTGGAGTGGTACTGAGTCCCACTCACACTCCAGGAAAGAGCCAATTCAATCCAGGCCTCTATTCATACCAGCTGGAGTGGTACTGAGTCCCACTCACACACCAGAAAGAGCCAATTCAATCCAGGCCTCGATCAATACCAGCTGGAGTGGCACTGAGCCCCACCCACACACCAGGAAAGTGTCAATTTAAACCAAATTTCTATTAATATCAGCTGGAGTGGTACTGATCCCCACTCACACACCAGGAAAGTGCCAATTCAATCCAGGCCTCTATTAATACCAGCTGGAGTCAGACTGAGCCCCACGCACACACCAGGAAAGAGGCAATTCAAACTAGGCCTCTATTAATACCAGCTGGAGTGGTACTGAGTCCCACTCACGCTCCAGGAAAAGGGTAATTCAATCCTGGTCTCTATTAATACCAGCTGGAGTGGTACTGAGTCCCACTCACACACCTGGAAAGAGCAAAATCAATCCAGGCCAATTTAATTCCAGCTGGAGTGGTACTGAGTCCCACTCACACACCAGGAAAGACCCAATTCAATCAAGACCTCTATTCATACCAGCTGGAGTGGCACTGAGCCCCACTCGCACACCAGGAAAGAGCCAATTCAATCCAGTCCTCTATTAATACCAGCTGGAGTGGTACTGAGCCCCACTCGCACACCAGGAAAGAGCCAATTAAATCCAGGCCTCTATTAATACCAGCTGGAGTGGTTGTGAGTCCCACTCAAACACCAGGAAAGAGGCAATTCAATCCAGGCCTTTATTAATACCAGCTGGAGTGGTACTGAGCCCCACTCACACACCAGGAAAGAGCCAATTCAATCAAGACCTCTATTAATACCAGCTGGAGTGGTACTGAGTCCCACTCGCACACCAGGAAAGAGCCAATTAAATCCAGGCCTCTATTAATACCAGCTGGAGTGGTTGTGAGTCCCACTCACACACCAGGAAAGAGGCAATTCAATCCAGGCCTTTATTAATACCAGCTGGAGTGGTACTGAGCCCCACTCACACACCAGGAAAGAGCCAATTCAATCAAGACCTCTATTAATACCAGCTGGAGTGGTACTGAGCCCCACTCACACACCAGGAAAGAGCCAATTCAATCAAGACCTCTATTAATACCAGCTGGAGTGATACTGAGTCCCACACAGACACCAGGAAAGAGGCAATTCAATCCAGGCCTCTATTAATACCAGCTGGAGTGATACTGAGTCCCACTCACACACTGGAAGAGAGGCAATTCAATCCAGGTTTCTATTAATACCAGCTGGAGTGGTACTGAGTCCCACTCACACACCAGGAAAGTTTAAATTCTATCGAGGCCTCTCTTAATACCTGCAGAAGTGGTACTGAGCCCCACTCACACACCAGGAAAGAGCCAATTCAATCAAGACCTCTATTAACACCAGCTGGAGTGGTTCTGAGTCCCACTCACACAGCAGGAAAGAGACAAATCAATACAGACCTCTATCAATACCAGCTGGAGTGGTACTGAGTCCCACTCACACACCAGGAAAGAGCCAATTCAATCCAGGTCTCTATTAATACCAGCAGGAGTGGTACTGAGCCCTACTCACACACCAGGAAAGAGCCAATTCAATCAAGACCTCAATTAATACCAGCTGGAGTGGTACTGAGCCCCACTCACACACCAGGAAAGAGTCAATTCAATCCAGGCCTCTATCAATACCAGCTGGAGTGGTACTAAGACTCAGTCACACACCAGGGAAGAGCCAATTCAAACCAGGCCTCTATTAATACCAGCTGGAGTGGTACCGAGTCCCACTCACACACCAGGAAAGAGGCAATTCAATCCAGGCCTCTATTAATACCAGCTGGAGTGGTACTGAGCCCCACTCACAGACCAGGAAAGAGTCAATTCAATCCAGGCCTCTATCAATACCAGCTGGAGTGGTACTGAGTCCCACTCACACACCAGGAAAGAGTCAATTCAATCCAGGCCTCTATTAATACCAGCTGGAGTGTTACTGAGCCCCACTCACACACCAGGAAAGAGTCAATTCAATCCAGACCTCTATTAATACCAGCTGGCGTGGTTGTGAGTCCCACTCACACACCAGGAAAGAGGCAATTCAATCCAGGCCTCTATTAATACCTGCTGGAGTGGTACTGAGTCCCACTCACGCACCATGAAAGAGCCAATTCAATCCAGGCCTCTATTAATACCAGCTGGAGTGGTACTGAGCCCCATTCGCACACCAGGAAAGAGCCAATTGAATCCAGGCCTCTATTAATACCAGCTGGAGTGGTTGTGAGTCCCACTCACACACCAGGAAAGAGCCAATTCAATCCAGGTCTCTATTAATACCAGCTGGAGTGCTACTGAGCCCCACTCACACACCATGAAAGAGCCAATTCAATCCAGGCCTCTATTAATACCAGCTGGAGTGGTTGTGAGTCCCATTCACACACCAGGAAAGAGGCAATTCAATCCAGGCCTTTATTAATACCAGCTGGAGTGGTTCTGAGTCCCACTCAAACACCAGGAAAGAGGCAATTCAATCCAGGCCTCTATTAATACCAGCTGGAGTGGTTCTGAGTCCCACTCACACACCAGGAAAGAGGCAATTCAATCCAGGCATCTATCAATACCAGCTGGAGTGGTACTGAGTCCCACTCACACACCAGAAAGAGCCAATTCAATCCAGGCCTCTATTAATACCAGCTGGAGTGGTACTGAGCCCCACTCACACACCAAGAGAGTGTCAATTCAATCTAGGCCTCTATTAACACCAGCTGGAGTGGTACTGAGTCCCACTCACACTCCAGGAAAGAGCCAATTCAATCCAGGCCTCTATTCATACCAGCTGGAGTGGTACTGAGTCCCACTCACACACCAGAAAGAGCCAATTCAATCCAGGCCTCTATCAATACCAGCTGGAGTGGCACTGAGCCCCACCCACACACCAGGAAAGTGTCAATTTAAACCAAATTTCTATTAATATCAGCTGGAGTGGTACTGATCCCCACTCACACACCAGGAAAGTGCCAATTCAATCCAGGCCTCTATTAATACCAGCTGGAGTCAGACTGAGCCCCACGCACACACCAGGAAAGAGGCAATTCAAACTAGGCCTCTATTAATACCAGCTGGAGTGGTACTGAGTCCCACTCACGCTCCAGGAAAAGGGTAATTCAATCCTGGTCTCTATTAATACCAGCTGGAGTGGTACTGAGTCCCACTCACACACCTGGAAAGAGCAAAATCAATCCAGGCCAATTTAATTCCAGCTGGAGTGGTACTGAGTCCCACTCACACACCAGGAAAGACCCAATTCAATCAAGACCTCTATTCATACCAGCTGGAGTGGCACTGAGCCCCACTCGCACACCAGGAAAGAGCCAATTCAATCCAGTCCTCTATTAATACCAGCTGGAGTGGTACTGAGCCCCACTCGCACACCAGGAAAGAGCCAATTAAATCCAGGCCTCTATTAATACCAGCTGGAGTGGTTGTGAGTCCCACTCACACACCAGGAAAGAGGCAATTCAATCCAGGCCTTTATTAATACCAGCTGGAGTGGTACTGAGCCCCACTCACACACCAGGAAAGAGCCAATTCAATCAAGACCTCTATTAATACCAGCTGGAGTGGTACTGAGTCCCACTCGCACACCAGGAAAGAGCCAATTAAATCCAGGCCTCTATTAATACCAGCTGGAGTGGTACTGAGCCCCACTCACACACCAGGAAAGAGCCAATTCAATCAAGACCTCTATTAATACCAGCTGGAGTGATACTGAGTCCCACACAGACACCAGGAAAGAGGCAATTCAATCCAGGCCTCTATTAATACCAGCTGGAGTGATACTGAGTCCCACTCACACACTGGAAGAGAGGCAATTCAATCCAGGTTTCTATTAATACCAGCTGGAGTGGTACTGAGTCCCACTCACACACCAGGAAAGTTTAAATTCTATCGAGGCCTCTCTTAATACCTGCAGAAGTGGTACTGAGCCCCACTCACACACCAGGAAAGAGCCAATTCAATCAAGACCTCTATTAACACCAGCTGGAGTGGTTCTGAGTCCCACTCACACAGCAGGAAAGAGACAAATCAATACAGACCTCTATCAATACCAGCTGGAGTGGTACTGAGTCCCACTCACACACCAGGAAAGAGCCAATTCAATCCAGGTCTCTATTAATACCAGCAGGAGTGGTACTGAGCCCTACTCACACACCAGGAAAGAGCCAATTCAATCAAGACCTCAATTAATACCAGCTGGAGTGGTACTGAGCCCCACTCACACACCAGGAAAGAGTCAATTCAATCTAGGCCTCTATCAATACCAGCTGGAGTGGTACTAAGACTCTCTCACACACCAGGGAAGAGCCAATTCAAACCAGGCCTCTATTAATACCAGCTGGAGTGGTACCGAGTCCCACTCACACACCAGGAAAGAGGCAATTCAATCCAGGCCTCTATTAATACCAGCTGGAGTGGTACTGAGCCCCACTCACACACCAGGAAAGAGTCAATTCAATCCAGGCCTCTATCAATACCAGTTGGAGTGGTACTGAGTCCCACTCACACACCAGGAAAGAGTCAATTCAATCCAGGCCTCTATTAATACCAGCTGGAGTGGTACTGAGCCCCACTCACACACCAGGAAAGAGTCAATTCAATCCAGACCTCTATTAATACCAGCTGGAGTGGTTGTGAGTCCCACTCACACACCAGGAAAGAGGCAATTCAATCCAGGCCTCTATTAATACCTGCTGGAGTGGTACTGAGTCCCACTCACGCACCATGAAAGAGCCAATTCAATCCAGGCCTCTATTAATACCAGCTGGAGTGGTACTGAGCCCCATTCGCACACCAGGAAAGAGCCAATTGAATCCAGGCCTCTATTAATACCTGCTGGAGTGGTACTGAGTCCCACTCACGCACCATGAAAGAGCCAATTCAATCCAGGCCTCTATTAATACCAGCTGGAGTGGTACTGAGCCCCATTCGCACACCAGGAAAGAGCCAATTCAATCCAGGTCTCTATTAATACCAGCTGGAGTGCTACTGAGCCCCACTCACACACCATGAAAGAGCCAATTCAATCCAGGCCTCTATTAATACCAGCTGGAGTGGTTGTGAGTCCCACTCACACACCAGGAAAGAGGCAATTCAATCCAGGCCTTTATTAATACCAGCTGGAGTGGTTCTGAGTCCCACTCAAACACCAGGAAAGAGGCAATTCAATCCAGGCCTCTATTAATACCAGCTGGAGTGGTTCTGAGTCCCACTCACACACCAGGAAAGAGGCAATTCAATCCAGGCCTCTATTAATACCAGCTGGAGTGGTACTGAGTCCCACTCACACACCAGAAAGAGCCAATTCAATCCAGGCCTCTATTAATACCAGCTGGAGTGGTACTGAGCCCCACTCACACACCAGGAGAGTGTCAATTCAATCTAGGCCTCTATTAACACCAGCTGGAGTGGTACTGAGTCCCACTCACACTCCAGGAAAGAGCCAATTCAATCCAGGCCTCTATTCATACCAGCTGGAGTGGTACTGAGTCCCACTCACACACCAGAAAGAGCCAATTCAATCCAGGCCTCTATCAATACCAGCTGGAGTGGCACTGAGCCCCACCCACACACCAGGAAAGTGTCAATTTAAACCAAATTTCTATTAATATCAGCTGGAGTGGTACTGATCCCCACTCACACACCAGGAAAGTGCCAATTCAATCCAGGCCTCTATTAATACCAGCTGGAGTGCTACTGAGCCCCACGCACACACCAGGAAAGAGGCAATTCAAACTAGGCCTCTATTAATACCAGCTGGAGTGGTACTGAGTCCCACTCACACACCAGGAAAGAGTCAATTCAATCCAGGCCTCTATTAATACCAGCTGGAGTGGTACTGAGCCCCACTCACACACCAGGAAAGAGTCAATTCAATCCAGACCTCTATTAATACCAGCTGGAGTGGTTGTGAGTCCCACTCACACACCAGGAAAGAGGCAATTCAATCCAGGCCTCTATTAATACCTGCTGGAGTGGTACTGAGTCCCACTCACGCACCATGAAAGAGCCAATTCAATCCAGGCCTCTATTAATACCAGCTGGAGTGGTACTGAGCCCCATTCGCACACCAGGAAAGAGCCAATTGAATCCAGGCCTCTATTAATACCTGCTGGAGTGGTACTGAGTCCCACTCACGCACCATGAAAGAGCCAATTCAATCCAGGCCTCTATTAATACCAGCTGGAGTGGTACTGAGCCCCATTCGCACACCAGGAAAGAGCCAATTCAATCCAGGTCTCTATTAATACCAGCTGGAGTGCTACTGAGCCCCACTCACACACCATGAAAGAGCCAATTCAATCCAGGCCTCTATTAATACCAGCTGGAGTGGTTGTGAGTCCCACTCACACACCAGGAAAGAGGCAATTCAATCCAGGCCTTTATTAATACCAGCTGGAGTGGTTCTGAGTCCCACTCAAACACCAGGAAAGAGGCAATTCAATCCAGGCCTCTATTAATACCAGCTGGAGTGGTTCTGAGTCCCACTCACACACCAGGAAAGAGGCAATTCAATCCAGGCCTCTATTAATACCAGCTGGAGTGGTACTGAGTCCCACTCACACACCAGAAAGAGCCAATTCAATCCAGGCCTCTATTAATACCAGCTGGAGTGGTACTGAGCCCCACTCACACACCAGGAGAGTGTCAATTCAATCTAGGCCTCTATTAACACCAGCTGGAGTGGTACTGAGTCCCACTCACACACCAGAAAGAGCCAATTCAATCCAGGCCTCTATCAATACCAGCTGGAGTGGCACTGAGCCCCACCCACACACCAGGAAAGTGTCAATTTAAACCAAATTTCTATTAATATCAGCTGGAGTGGTACTGATCCCCACTCACACACCAGGAAAGTGCCAATTCAATCCAGGCCTCTATTAATACCAGCTGGAGTCAGACTGAGCCCCACGCACACACCAGGAAAGAGGCAATTCAAACTAGGCCTCTATTAATACCAGCTGGAGTGGTTGTGAGTCCCACTCACACACCAGGAAAGAGGCAATTCAATCCAGGCCTTTATTAATACCAGCTGGAGTGGTACTGAGCCCCACTCACACACCAGGAAAGAGCCAATTCAATCAAGACCTCTATTAATACCAGCTGGAGTGGTACTGAGTCCCACTCGCACACCAGGAAAGAGCCAATTAAATCCAGGCCTCTATTAATACCAGCTGGAGTGGTTGTGAGTCCCACTCACACACCAGGAAAGAGGCAATTCAATGCAGGCCTTTATTAATACCAGCTGGAGTGGTACTGAGCCCCACTCACACACCAGGAAAGAGCCAATTCAATCAAGACCTCTATTAATACCAGCTGGAGTGGTACTGAGCCCCACTCACACACCAGGAAAGAGCCAATTCAATCAAGACCTCTATTAATACCAGCTGGAGTGATACTGAGTCCCACACAGACACCAGGAAAGAGGCAATTCAATCCAGGCCTCTATTAATACCAGCTGGAGTGATACTGAGTCCCACTCACACACTGGAAGAGAGGCAATTCAATCCAGGTTTCTATTAATACCAGCTGGAGTGGTACTGAGTCCCACTCACACACCAGGAAAGTTTAAATTCTATCGAGGCCTCTCTTAATACCTGCAGAAGTGGTACTGAGCCCCACTCACACACCAGGAAAGAGCCAATTCAATCAAGACCTCTATTAACACCAGCTGGAGTGGTTCTGAGTCCCACTCACACAGCAGGAAAGAGACAAATCAATACAGACCTCTATCAATACCAGCTGGAGTGGTACTGAGTCCCACTCACACACCAGGAAAGAGCAAATTCAATCCAGGTCTCTATTAATACCAGCAGGAGTGGTACTGAGCCCTACTCACACACCAGGAAAGAGCCAATTCAATCAAGACCTCAATTAATACCAGCAGGAGTGGTACTGAGCCCCACTCACTCACCAGGAAAGAGTCAATTCAATCCAGGCCTCTATCAATACCAGCTGGAGTGGTACTAAGACTCACTCACACACCAGGGAAGAGCCAATTCAAACCAGGCCTCTATTAATACCAGCTGGAGTGGTACCGAGTCCCACTCACACACCAGGAAAGAGGCAATTCAATCCAGGCCTCTATTAATACCAGCTGGAGTGGTACTGAGCCCCACTCACACACCAGGAAAGAGTCAATTCAATCCAGGCCTCTATCAATACCAGCTGGAGTGGTACTGAGTCCCACTCACACACCAGGAAAGAGTCAATTCAATCCAGGCCTCTATTAATACCAGCTGGAGTGGTACTGAGCCCCACTCACACACCAGGAAAGAGTCAATTCAATCCAGACCTCTATTAATACCAGCTGGAGTGGTTGTGAGTCCCACTCACACACCAGGAAAGAGGCAATTCAATCCAGGCCTCTATTAATACCTGCTGGAGTGGTACTGAGTCCCACTCACGCACCATGAAAGAGCCAATTGAATCCAGGCCTCTATTAATACCAGCTGGAGTGGTACTGAGCCCCATTCGCACACCAGGAAAGAGCCAATTGAATCCAGGCCTCTATTAATACCTGCTGGAGTGGTACTGAGTCCCACTCACGCACCATGAAAGAGCCAATTCAATCCAGGCCTCTATTAATACCAGCTGGAGTGGTACTGAGCCCCATTCGCACACCAGGAAAGAGCCAATTCAATCCAGGTCTCTATTAATACCAGCTGGAGTGCTACTGAGCCCCACTCACACACCATGAAAGAGCCAATTCAATCCAGGCCTCTATTAATACCAGCTGGAGTGGTTGTGAGTCCCACTCACACACCAGGAAAGAGGCAATTCAATCCAGGCCTTTATTAATACCAGCTGGAGTGGTTCTGAGTCCCACTCAAACACCAGGAAAGAGGCAATTCAATCCAGGCCTCTATTAATACAAGCTGGAGTGGTTCTGAGTCCCACTCACACACCAGGAAAGAGGCAATTCAATCCAGGCCTCTATTAATACCAGCTGGAGTGGTACTGAGTCCCACTCACACACCAGAAAGAGCCAATTCAATCCAGGCCTCTATTAATACCAGCTGGAGTGGTACTGAGCCCCACTCACACACCAGGAGAGTGTCAATTCAATCTAGGCCTCTATTAACACCAGCTGGAGTGGTACTGAGTCCCACTCACACTCCAGGAAAGAGCCAATTCAATCCAGGCCTCTATTCATACCAGCTGGAGTGGTACTGAGTCCCACTCACACACCAGAAAGAGCCAATTCAATCCAGGCCTCTATTAATACCAGCTGGAGTGGTACTGAGCCCCACTCACACACCAGGAGAGTGTCAATTCAATCTAGGCCTCTATTAACACCAGCTGGAGTGGTACTGAGTCCCACTCACACACCAGAAAGAGTCAATTCAATCCAGGCCTCTATTAATACCAGCTGGAGTGGTACTGAGCCCCACTCACACACCAGGAAAGAGTCAATTCAATCCAGACCTCTATTAATACCAGCTGGAGTGGTTGTGAGTCCCACTCACACACCAGGAAAGAGGCAATTCAATCCAGGCCTCTATTAATACCTGCTGGAGTGGTACTGAGTCCCACTCACGCACCATGAAAGAGCCAATTCAATCCAGGCCTCTATTAATACCAGCTGGAGTGGTACTGAGCCCCATCCGCACACCAGGAAAGAGCCAATTGAATCCAGGCCTCTATTAATACCTGCTGGAGTGGTACTGAGTCCCACTCACGCACCATGAAAGAGCCAATTCAATCCAGGCCTCTATTAATACCAGCTGGAGTGGTACTGAGCCCCATTCGCACACCAGGAAAGAGCCAATTCAATCCAGGTCTCTATTAATACCAGCTGGAGTGCTACTGAGCCCCACTCACACACCATGAAAGAGCCAATTCAATCCAGGCCTCTATTAATACCAGCTGGAGTGGTTGTGAGTCCCACTCACACACCAGGAAAGAGGCAATTCAATCCAGGCCTTTATTAATACCAGCTGGAGTGGTTCTGAGTCCCACTCAAACACCAGGAAAGAGGCAATTCAATCCAGGCCTCTATTAATACCAGCTGGAGTGGTTCTGTGTCCCACTCACACTCCAGGAAAGAGGCAATTCAATCCAGGCCTCTATTAATACCAGCTGGAGTGGTACTGAGTCCCACTCACACACCAGAAAGAGCCAATTCAATCCAGGCCTCTATTAATACCAGCTGGAGTGGTACTGAGCCCCACTCACACACCAGGAGAGTGTCAATTCAATCTAGGCCTCTATTAACACCAGCTGGAGTGGTACTGAGTCCCACTCACACACCAGAAAGAGCCAATTCAATCCAGGCCTCTATCAATACCAGCTGGAGTGGCACTGAGCCCCACCCACACACCAGGAAAGTGTCAATTTAAACCAAATTTCTATTAATATCAGCTGGAGTGGTACTGATCCCCACTCACACACCAGGAAAGTGCCAATTCAATCCAGGCCTCTATTAATACCAGCTGGAGTCAGACTGAGCCCCACGCACACACCAGGAAAGAGGCAATTCAAACTAGGCCTCTATTAATACCAGCTGGAGTGGTTGTGAGTCCCACTCACACACCAGGAAAGAGGCAATTCAATCCAGGCCTTTATTAATACCAGCTGGAGTGGTACTGAGCCCCACTCACACACCAGGAAAGAGCCAATTCAATCAAGACCTCTATTAATACCAGCTGGAGTGGTACTGAGTCCCACTCGCACACCAGGAAAGAGCCAATTAAATCCAGGCCTCTATTAATACCAGCTGGAGTGGTTGTGAGTCCCACTCACACACCAGGAAAGAGGCAATTCAATCCAGGCCTTTATTAATACCAGCTGGAGTGGTACTGAGCCCCACTCACACACCAGGAAAGAGCCAATTCAATCAAGACCTCTATTAATACCAGCTGGAGTGGTACTGAGCCCCACTCACACACCAGGAAAGAGCCAATTCAATCAAGACCTCTATTAATACCAGCTGGAGTGATACTGAGTCCCACACAGACACCAGGAAAGAGGCAATTCAATCCAGGCCTCTATTAATACCAGCTGGAGTGATACTGAGTCCCACTCACACACTGGAAGAGAGGCAATTCAATCCAGGTTTCTATTAATACCAGCTGGAGTGGTACTGAGTCCCACTCACACACCAGGAAAGTTTAAATTCTATCGAGGCCTCTCTTAATACCTGCAGAAGTGGTACTGAGCCCCACTCACACACCAGGAAAGAGCCAATTCAATCAAGACCTCTATTAACACCAGCTGGAGTGGTTCTGAGTCCCACTCACACAGCAGGAAAGAGACAAATCAATACAGACCTCTATCAATACCAGCTGGAGTGGTACTGAGTCCCACTCACACTCCAGGAAAGAGCCAATTCAATCCAGGTCTCTATTAATACCAGCAGGAGTGGTACTGAGCCCTACTCACACACCAGGAAAGAGCCAATTCAATCAAGACCTCAATTAATACCAGCAGGAGTGGTACTGAGCCCCACTCACACACCAGGAAAGAGTCAATTCAATCCAGGCCTCTATCAATACCAGCTGGAGTGGTACTAAGACTCACTCACACACCAGGGAAGAGCCAATTCAAACCAGGCCTCTATTAATACCAGCTGGAGTGGTACCGAGTCCCACTCACACACCAGGAAAGAGGCAATTCAATCCAGGCCTCTATTAATACCAGCTGGAGTGGTACTGAGCCCCACTCACACACCAGGAAAGAGTCAATTCAATCCAGGCCTCTATCAATACCAGCTGGAGTGGTACTGAGTCCCACTCACACACCAGGAAAGAGTCAATTCAATCCAGGCCTCTATTAATACCAGCTGGAGTGGTACTGAGCCCCACTCACACACCAGGAAAGAGTCAATTCAATCCAGACCTCTATTAATACCAGCTGGAGTGGTTGTGAGTCCCACTCACACACCAGGAAAGAGGCAATTCAATCCAGGCCTCTATTAATACCTGCTGGAGTGGTACTGAGTCCCACTCACGCACCATGAAAGAGCCAATTGAATCCAGGCCTCTATTAATACCAGCTGGAGTGGTACTGAGCCCCATTCGCACACCAGGAAAGAGCCAATTGAATCCAGGCCTCTATTAATACCTGCTGGAGTGGTACTGAGTCCCACTCACGCACCATGAAAGAGACAATTCAATCCAGGCCTCTATTAATACCAGCTGGAGTGGTACTGAGCCCCATTCGCACACCAGGAAAGAGCCAATTCAATCCAGGTCTCTATTAATACCAGCTGGAGTGCTACTGAGCCCCACTCACACACCATGAAAGAGCCAATTCAATCCAGGCCTCTATTAATACCAGCTGGAGTGGTTGTGAGTCCCACTCACACACCAGGAAAGAGGCAATTCAATCCAGGCCTTTATTAATACCAGCTGGAGTGGTTCTGAGTCCCACTCAAACACCAGGAAAGAGGCAATTCAATCCAGGCCTCTATTAATACCAGCTGGAGTGGTTCTGAGTCCCACTCACACACCAGGAAAGAGGCAATTCAATCCAGGCCTCTATTAATACCAGCTGGAGTGGTACTGAGTCCCACTCACACACCAGAAAGAGCCAATTCAATCCAGGCCTCTATTAATACCAGCTGGAGTGGTACTGAGCCCCACTCACACACCAGGAGAGTGTCAATTCAATCTAGGCCTCTATTAACACCAGCTGGAGTGGTACTGAGTCCCACTCACACTCCAGGAAAGAGCCAATTCAATCCAGGCCTCTATTCATACCAGCTGGAGTGGTACTGAGTCCCACTCACACACCAGAAAGAGCCAATTCAATCCAGGCCTCTATCAATACCAGCTGGAGTGGCACTGAGCCCCACCCACACACCAGGAAAGTGTCAATTTAAACCAAATTTCTATTAATATCAGCTGGAGTGGTACTGATCCCCACTCACACACCAGGAAAGTGCCAATTCAATCCAGGCCTCTATTAATACCAGCTGGAGTCAGACTGAGCCCCACGCACACACCAGGAAAGAGGCAATTCAAACTAGGCCTCTATTAATACCAGCTGGAGTGGTACTGAGTCCCACTCACGCTCCAGGAAAAGGGTAATTCAATCCTGGTCTCTATTAATACCAGCTGGAGTGGTACTGAGTCCCACTCACACATCTGGAAAGAGCAAAATCAATCCAGGCCAATTTAATTCCAGCTGGAGTGGTACTGAGTCCCACTCACACACCAGGAAAGACCCAATTCAATCAAGACCTCTATTCATACCAGCTGGAGTGGCACTGAGCCCCACTCGCACACCAGGAAAGAGCCAATTCAATCCAGTCCTCTATTAATACCAGCTGGAGTGGTACTGAGCCCCACTCGCACACCAGGAAAGAGCCAATTAAATCCAGGCCTCTATTAATACCAGCTGGAGTGGTTGTGAGTCCCACTCACACACCAGGAAAGAGGCAATTCAATCCAGGCCTTTATTAATACCAGCTGGAGTGGTACTGAGCCCCACTCACACACCAGGAAAGAGCCAATTCAATCAAGACCTCTATTAATACCAGCTGGAGTGGTACTGAGTCCCACTCGCACACCAGGAAAGAGCCAATTAAATCCAGGCCTCTATTAATACCAGCTGGAGTGGTTGTGAGTCCCACTCACACACCAGGAAAGAGGCAATTCAATCCAGGCCTTTATTAATACCAGCTGGAGTGGTACTGAGCCCCACTCACACACCAGGAAAGAGCCAATTCAATCAAGACCTCTATTAATACCAGCTGGAGTGGTACTGAGCCCCACTCACACACCAGGAAAGAGCCAATTCAATCAAGACCTCTATTAATACCAGCTGGAGTGATACTGAGTCCCACACAGACACCAGGAAAGAGGCAATTCAATCCAGGCCTCTATTAATACCAGCTGGAGTGATACTGAGTCCCACTCACACACTGGAAGAGAGGCAATTCAATCCAGGTTTCTATTAATACCAGCTGGAGTGGTACTGAGTCCCACTCACACACCAGGAAAGTTTAAATTCTATCGAGGCCTCTCTTAATACCTGCAGAAGTGGTACTGAGCCCCACTCACACACCAGGAAAGAGCCAATTCAATCAAGACCTCTATTAACACCAGCTGGAGTGGTTCTGAGTCCCACTCACACAGCAGGAAAGAGACAAATCAATACAGACCTCTATCAATAACAGCTGGAGTGGTACTGAGTCCCACTCACACACCAGGAAAGAGCCAATTCAATCCAGGTCTCTATTAATACCAGCAGGAGTGGTACTGAGCCCTACTCACACACCAGGAAAGAGCCAATTCAATCAAGACCTCAATTAATACCAGCTGGAGTGGTACTGAGCCCCACTCACACACCAGGAAAGAGTCAATTCAATCCAGGCCTCTATCAATACCAGCTGGAGTGGTACTGAGTCCCACTCACACACCAGGAAAGAGTCAATTCAATCCAGGCCTCTATTAATACCAGCTGGAGTGGTACTGAGCCCCACTCACACACCAGGAAAGAGTCAATTCAATCCAGACCTCTATTAATACCAGCTGGAGTGGTACTAAGACTCACTCACACACCAGGAAAGAGCCAATTCAAACCAGGCCTCTATTAATACCAGCTGGAGTGGTACTGAGCCCCACTCACACATCAGGAAAGGGTCAATTTAAACCAGGCCTCTATTAATACCAGCTGCAGTGGTACTGAGCCCCACCCACACACCAGGAAAGAGCATATTCAATCCAGGCCTCTATTAATACCAGCAGGAGTGCTACTGAAACCCACTCACACACCCGGAAAGAGGCAATTCAATCCAGGCCTCTACTAATACCAGCTGGAGTGGTTGTGAGTCCCACTCACACACCAGGAAAGAGGCAATTCAATCCAGGCCTCTATTAATACCTGCTGGAGTGGTACTGAGTCCCACTCACGCACCATGAAAGAGCCAATTCAATCCAGGCCTCTATTAATACCAGCTGGAGTGGTACTGAGCCCCATTCGCACACCAGGAAAGAGCCAATTGAATCCAGGCCTCTATTAATACCAGCTGGAGTGGTTGTGAGTCCCACTCACACACCAGGAAAGAGCCAATTCAATCCAGGTCTCTATTAATACCAGCTGGAGTGCTACTGAGCCCCACTCACACACCATGAAAGAGCCAATTCAATCCAGGCCTCTATTAATACCAGCTGGAGTGGTTGTGAGTCCCACTCACACACCAGGAAAGAGGCAATTCAATCCAGGCCTTTATTAATACCAGCTGGAGTGGTTCTGAGTCCCACTCAAACACCAGGAAAGAGGCAATTCAATCCAGGCCTCTATTAATACCAGCTGGAGTGGTTCTGAGTCCCACTCACACACCAGGAAAGAGGCAATTCAATCCAGGCATCTATTAATACCAGCTGGAGTGGTACTGAGTCCCACTCACACACCAGAAAGAGCCAATTCAATCCAGGCCTCTATTAATACCAGCTGGAGTGGTACTGAGCCCCACTCACACACCAGGAGAGTGTCAATTCAATCTAGGCCTCTATTAACACCAGCTGGAGTGGTACTGAGTCCCACTCACACTCCAGGAAAGAGCCAATTCAATCCAGGCCTCTATTCATACCAGCTGGAGTGGTACTGAGTCCCACTCACACACCAGAAAGAGCCAATTCAATCCAGGCCTCTATCAATACCAGCTGGAGTGGCACTGAGCCCCACCCACACACCAGGAAAGTGTCAATTTAAACCAAATTTCGATTAATATCAGCTGGAGTGGTACTGATCCCCACTCACACACCAGGAAAGTGCCAATTCAATCCAGGCCTCTATTAATACCAGCTGGAGTCAGACTGAGCCTCACGCACACACCAGGAAAGAGGCAATTCAAACTAGGCCTCTATTAATACCAGCTGGAGTGGTACTGAGTCCCACTCACGCTCCAGGAAAAGGGTAATTCAATCCTGGTCTCTATTAATACCAGCTGGAGTGGTACTGAGTCCCACTCACACACCTGGAAAGAGCAAAATCAATCCAGGCCAATTTAATTCCAGCTGGAGTGGTACTGAGTCCCACTCACACACCAGGAAAGACCCAATTCAATCAAGACCTCTATTCATACCAGCTGGAGTGGCACTGAGCCCCACTCGCACACCAGGAAAGAGCCAATTCAATCAAGACCTCAATTAATACCAGCTGGAGTGGTACTGAGCCCCACTCACACACCAGGAAAGAGTCAATTCAATCCAGGCCTCTATCAATACCAGCTGGAGTGGTACTAAGACTCACTCACACACCAGGGAAGAGCCAATTCAAACCAGGCCTCTATTAATACCAGCTGGAGTGGTACCGAGTCCCACTCACACACCAGGAAAGAGGCAATTCAATCCAGGCCTCTATTAATACCAGCTGGAGTGGTACTGAGCCCCACTCACACACCAGGAAAGAGTCAATTCAATCCAGGCCTCTATCAATACCAGCTGGAGTGGTACTGAGACCCACTCACACACCAGGAAAGAGTCAATTCAATCCAGGCCTCTATTAATACCAGCTGGAGTGGTACTGAGCCCCACTCACACACCAGGAAAGAGTCAATTCAATCCAGACCTCTATTAATACCAGCTGGAGTGGTACTAAGACTCACTCACACACCAGGAAAGAGCCAATTCAAACCAGGCCTCTATTAATACCAGCTGGAGTGGTACTGAGCCCCACTCACACATCAGGAAAGGGTCAATTTAAACCAGGCCTCTATTAATACCAGCTGCAGTGGTACTGAGCCCCACCCACACACCAGGAAAGAGCATATTCAATCCAGGCCTCTATTAATACCAGCTGGAGTGCTACTGAGCCCCACTCACACACCCGGAAAGAGGCAATTCAATCCAGGCCTCTACTAATACCAGCTGGAGTGGTTGTGAGTCCCACTCACACACCAGGAAAGAGGCAATTCAATCCAGGCCTCTATTAATACCTGCTGGAGTGGTACTGAGTCCCACTCACGCACCATGAAAGAGCCAATTCAATCCAGGCCTCTATTAATACCAGCTGGAGTGGTACTGAGCCCCATTCGCACACCAGGAAAGAGCCAATTGAATCCAGGCCTCTATTAATACCAGCTGGAGTGGTTGTGAGTCCCACTCACACACCAGGAAAGAGCCAATTCAATCCAGGTCTCTATTAATACCAGCTGGAGTGCTACTGAGCCTCACTCACACACCATGAAAGAGCCAATTCAATCCAGGCCTCTATTAATACCAGCTGGAGTGGTTGTGAGTCCCACTCACACACCAGGAAAGAGGCAATTCAATCCAGGCCTTTATTAATACCAGCTGGAGTGGTTCTGAGTCCCACTCAAACACCAGGAAAGAGGCAATTCAATCCAGGCCTCTATTAATACCAGCTGGAGTGGTTCTGAGTCCCACTCACACACCAGGAAAGAGGCAATTCAATCCAGGCCTCTATTAATACCAGCTGGAGTGGTACTGAGTCCCACTCACACACCAGAAAGAGCCAATTCAATCCAGGCCTCTATTAATACCAGCTGGAGTGGTACTGAGCCCCACTCACACACCAGGAGAGTGTCAATTCAATCTAGGCCTCTATTAACACCAGCTGGAGTGGTACTGAGTCCCACTCACACTCCAGGAAAGAGCCAATTCAATCCAGGCCTCTATTCATACCAGCTGGAGTGGTACTGAGTCCCACTCACACACCAGAAAGAGCCAATTCAATCCAGGCCTCTATCAATACCAGCTGGAGTGGCACTGAGCCCCACCCACACACCAGGAAAGTGTCAATTTATACCAAATTTCGATTAATATCAGCTGGAGTGGTACTGATCCCCACTCACACACCAGGAAAGTGCAATTCAATCCAGGCCTCTATTAATACCAGCTGGAGTCAGACTGAGCCTCACGCACACACCAGGAAAGAGGCAATTCAAACTAGGCCTCTATTAATACCAGCTGGAGTGGTACTGAGTCCCACTCACGCTCCAGGAAAAGGGTAATTCAATCCTGGTCTCTATTAATACCAGCTGGAGTGGTACTGAGTCCCACTCACACACCTGGAAAGAGCAAAATCAATCCAGGCCAATTTAATTCCAGCTGGAGTGGTACTGAGTCCCACTCACACACCAGGAAAGACCCAATTCAATCAAGACCTCTATTCATACCAGCTGGAGTGGCACTGAGCCCCACTCGCACACCAGGAAAGAGCCAATTCAATCCAGTCCTCTATTAATACCAGCTGGAGTGGTACTGAGCCCCACTCGCACACCAGGAAAGAGCCAATTAAATCCAGGCCTCTATTAATACCAGCTGGAATGGTTGTGAGTCCCACTCACACACCAGGAAAGAGGCAATTCAATCCAGGCCTTTATTAATACCAGCTGGAGTGGTACTGAGCCCCACTCACACACCAGGAAAGAGCCAATTCAATCAAGACCTCTATTAATACCAGCTGGAGTGGTACTGAGTCCCACTCGCACACCAGGAAAGAGCCAATTAAATCCAGGCCTCTATTAATACCAGCTGGAGTGGTTGTGAGTCCCACTCACACACCAGGAAAGAGGCAATTCAATCCAGGCCTTTATTAATACCAGCTGGAGTGGTACTGAGCCCCACTCACACACCAGGAAAGAGCCAATTCAATCAAGACCTCTATCAATACCAGCTGGAGTGGTACTGAGTCCCACTCACACACCAGGAAAGAGCCAATTCAATCCAGGTCTCTATTAATACCAGCAGGAGTGGTACTGAGCCCTACTCACACACCAGGAAAGAGCCAATTGAATCAAGACCTCAATTAATACCAGCAGGAGTGGTACTGAGCCCCACTCACACACCAGGAAAGAGTCAATTCAATCCAGGCCTCTATCAATACCAGCTGGAGTGGTACTAAGACTCACTCACACACCAGGGAAGAGCCAATTCAAACCAGGCCTCTATTAATACCAGCTGGAGTGGTACCGAGTCCCACTCACACACCAGGAAAGAGGCAATTCAATCCAGGCCTCTATTAATACCAGCTGGAGTGGTACTGAGCCCCACTCACACACCAGGAAAGAGTCAATTCAATCCAGGCCTCTATCAATACCAGCTGGAGTGGTACTGAGTCCCACTCACACACCAGGAAAGAGTCAATTCAATCCAGGCCTCTATTAATACCAGCTGGAGTGGTACTGAGCCCCACTCACACACCAGGAAAGAGTCAATTCAATCCAGACCTCTATTAATACCAGCTGGAGTGGTTGTGAGTCCCACTCACACACCAGGAAAGAGGCAATTCAATCCAGGCCTCTATTAATACCTGCTGGAGTGGTACTGAGTCCCACTCAAGCACCATGAAAGAGCCAATTCAATCCAGGCCTCTATTAATACCAGCTGGAGTGGTACTGAGCCCCATTCGCACACCAGGAAAGAGCCAATTGAATCCAGGCCTCTATTAATACCTGCTGGAGTGGTACTGAGTCCCACTCACGCACCATGAAAGAGCCAATTCAATCCAGGCCTCTATTAATACCAGCTGGAGTGGTACTGAGCCCCATTCGCACACCAGGAAAGAGCCAATTCAATCCAGGTCTCTATTAATACCAGCTGGAGTGCTACTGAGCCCCACTCACATACCATGAAAGAGCCAATTCAATCCAGGCCTCTATTAATACCAGCTGGAGTGGTTGTGAGTCCCACTCACACACCAGGAAAGAGGCAATTCAATCCAGGCCTTTATTAATACCAGCTGGAGTGGTTCTGAGTCCCACTCAAACACCAGGAAAGAGGCAATTCAATCCAGGCCTCTATTAATACCAGCTGGAGTGGTTCTGAGTCCCACTCACACACCAGGAAAGAGGCAATTCAATCCAGGCCTCTATTAATACCAGCTGGAGTGGTACTGAGTCCCACTCACACACCAGAAAGAGCCAATTCAATCCAGGCCTCTATTAATACCAGCTGGAGTGGTACTGAGCCCCACTCACACACCAGGAGAGTGTCAATTCAATCTAGGCCTCTATTAACACCAGCTGGAGTGGTACTGAGTCCCACTCACACTCCAGGAAAGAGCCAATTCAATCCAGGCCTCTATTCATACCAGCTGGAGTGGTACTGAGTCCCACTCACACACCAGAAAGAGCCAATTCAATCCAGGCCTCTATCAATACCAGCTGGAGTGGCACTGAGCCCCACCCACACACCAGGAAAGTGTCAATTTAAACCAAATTTCTATTAATATCAGCTGGAGTGGTACTGATCCCCACTCACACACCAGGAAAGTGCCAATTCAATCCAGGCCTCTATTAATACCAGCTGGAGTCAGACTGAGCCCCACGCACACACCAGGAAAGAGGCAATTCAAACTAGGCCTCTATTAATACCAGCTGGAGTGGTACTGAGTCCCACTCACGCTCCAGGAAAAGGGTAATTCAATCCTGGTCTCTATTAATACCAGCTGGAGTGGTACTGAGTCCCACTCACACACCTGGAAAGAGCAAAATCAATCCAGGCCAATTTAATTCCAGCTGGAGTGGTACTGAGTCCCACTCACACACCAGGAAAGACCCAATTCAATCAAGACCTCTATTCATACCAGCTGGAGTGGCACTGAGCCCCACTCGCACACCAGGAAAGAGCCAATTCAATCCAGTCCTCTATTAATACCAGCTGGAGTGGTACTGAGCCCCACTCGCACACCAGGAAAGAGCCAATTAAATCCAGGCCTCTATTAATACCAGCTGGAGTGGTTGTGAGTCCCACTCACACACCAGGAAAGAGGCAATTCAATCCAGGCCTTTATTAATACCAGCTGGAGTGGTACTGAGCCCCACTCACACACCAGGAAAGAGCCAATTCAATCAAGACCTCTATTAATACCAGCTGGAGTGGTACTGAGTCCCACTCGCACACCAGGAAAGAGCCAATTAAATCCAGGCCTCTATTAATACCAGCTGGAGTGGTTGTGAGTCCCACTCACACACCAGGAAAGAGGCAATTCAATCCAGGCCTTTATTAATACCAGCTGGAGTGGTACTGAGCCCCACTCACACACCAGGAAAGAGCCAATTCAATCAAGACCTCTATTAATACCAGCTGGAGTGGTACTGAGCCCCACTCACACACTAGGAAAGAGCCAATTCAATCAAGACCTCTATTAATACCAGCTGGAGTGATACTGAGTCCCACACAGACACCAGGAAAGAGGCAATTCAATCCAGGCCTCTATTAATACCAGCTGGAGTGATACTGAGTCCCACTCACACACTGGAAGAGAGGCAATTCAATCCAGGTTTCTATTAATACCAGCTGGAGTGGTACTGAGTCCCACTCACACACCAGGAAAGTTTAAATTCTATCGAGGCCTCTCTTAATACCTGCAGAAGTGGTACTGAGCCCCACTCACACACCAGGAAAGAGCCAATTCAATCAAGACCTCTATTAACACCAGCTGGAGTGGTTCTGAGTCCCACTCACACAGCAGGAAAGAGACAAATCAATACAGACCTCTATCAATAACAGCTGGAGTGGTACTGAGTCCCACTCACACACCAGGAAAGAGCCAATTCAATCCAGGTCTCTATTAATACCAGCAGGAGTGGTACTGAGCCCTACTCACACACCAGGAAAGAGCCAATTCAATCAAGACCTCAATTAATACCAGCTGGAGTGGTACTGAGCCCCACTCACACACCAGGAAAGAGTCAATTCAATCCAGGCCTCTATCAATACCAGCTGGAGTGGTACTGAGTCCCACTCACACACCAGGAAACAGTCAATTCAATCCAGGCCTCTATTAATACCAGCTGGAGTGGTACTGAGCCCCACTCACACACCAGGAAAGAGTCAATTCAATCCAGACCTCTATTAATACCAGCTGGAGTGGTACTAAGACTCACTCACACACCAGGAAAGAGCCAATTCAAACCAGGCCTCTATTAATACCAGCTGGAGTGGTACTGAGCCCCACTCACACATCAGGAAAGGGTCAATTTAAACCAGGCCTCTATTAATACCAGCTGCAGTGGTACTGAGCCCCACCCACACACCAGGAAAGAGCATATTCAATCCAGGCCTCTATTAATACCAGCAGGAGTGCTACTGAGCCCCACTCACACACCCGGAAAGAGGCAATTCAATCCAGGCCTCTACTAATACCAGCTGGAGTGGTTGTGAGTCCCACTCACACACCAGGAAAGAAGCAATTCAATCCAGGCCTCTATTAATACCTGCTGGAGTGGTACTGAGTCCCACTCAAGCACCATGAAAGAGCCAATTCAATCCAGGCCTCTATTAATACCAGCTGGAGTGGTACTGAGCCCCATTCGCACACCAGGAAAGAGCCAATTGAATCCAGGCCTCTATTAATACCAGCTGGAGTGGTTGTGAGTCCCACTCACACACCAGGAAAGAGCCAATTCAATCCAGGTCTCTATTAATACCAGCTGGAGTGCTACTGAGCCCCACTCACACACCATGAAAGAGCCAATTCAATCCAGGCCTCTATTAATACCAGCTGGAGTGGTTGTGAGTCCCACTCACACACCAGGAAAGAGGCAATTCAATCCAGGCCTTTATTAATACCAGCTGGAGTGGTTCTGAGTCCCACTCAAACACCAGGAAAGAGGCAATTCAATCCAGGCCTCTATTAATACCAGCTGGAGTGGTTCTGAGTCCCACTCACACACCAGGAAAGAGGCAATTCAATCCAGGCCTCTATTAATACCAGCTGGAGTGGTACTGAGTCCCACTCACACACCAGAAAGAGCCAATTCAATCCAGGCCTCTATTAATACCAGCTGGAGTGGTACTGAGCCCCACTCACACACCAGGAGAGTGTCAATTCAATCTAGGCCTCTATTAACACCAGCTGGAGTGGTACTGAGTCCCACTCACACTCCAGGAAAGAGCCAATTCAATCCAGGCCTCTATTCATACCAGCTGGAGTGGTACTGAGTCCCACTCACACACCAGAAAGAGCCAATTCAATCCAGGCCTCTATCAATACCAGCTGGAGTGGCACTGAGCCCCACCCACACACCAGGAAAGTGTCAATTTAAACCAAATTTCGATTAATATCAGCTGGAGTGGTACTGATCCCCACTCACACACCAGGAAAGTGCCAATTCAATCCAGGCCTCTATTAATACCAGCTGGAGTCAGACTGAGCCTCACGCACACACCAGGAAAGAGGCAATTCAAACTAGGCCTCTATTAATACCAGCTGGAGTGGTACTGAGTCCCACTCACGCTCCAGGAAAAGGGTAATTCAATCCTGGTCTCTATTAATACCAGCTGGAGTGGTACTGAGTCCCACTCACACACCTGGAAAGAGCAAAATCAATCCAGGCCAATTTAATTCCAGCTGGAGTGGTACTGAGTCCCACTCACACACCAGGAAAGACCCAATTCAATCAAGACCTCTATTCATACCAGCTGGAGTGGCACTGAGCCCCACTCGCACACCAGGAAAGAGCCAATTCAATCAAGACCTCAATTAATACCAGCTGGAGTGGTACTGAGCCCCACTCACACACCAGGAAAGAGTCAATTCAATCCAGGCCTCTATCAATACCAGCTGGAGTGGTACTAAGACTCACTCACACACCAGGGAAGAGCCAATTCAAACCAGGCCTCTATTAATACCAGCTGGAGTGGTACCGAGTCCCACTCACACACCAGGAAAGAGGCAATTCAATCCAGGCCTCTATTAATACCAGCTGGAGTGGTACTGAGCCCCACTCACACACCAGGAAAGAGTCAATTCAATCCAGGCCTCTATCAATACCAGCTGGAGTGGTACTGAGACCCACTCACACACCAGGAAAGAGTCAATTCAATCCAGGCCTCTATTAATACCAGCTGGAGTGGTACTGAGCCCCACTCACACACCAGGAAAGAGTCAATTCAATCCAGACCTCTATTAATACCAGCTGGAGTGGTACTAAGACTCACTCACACACCAGGAAAGAGCCAATTCAAACCAGGCCTCTATTAATACCAGCTGGAGTGGTACTGAGCCCCACTCACACATCAGGAAAGGGTCAATTTAAACCAGGCCTCTATTAATACCAGCTGCAGTGGTACTGAACCCCACCCACACACCAGGAAAGAGCATATTCAATCCAGGCCTCTATTAATACCAGCTGGAGTGCTACTGAGCCCCACTCACACACCCGGAAAGAGGCAATTCAATCCAGGCCTCTACTAATACCAGCTGGAGTGGTTGTGAGTCCCACTCACACACCAGGAAAGAGGCAATTCAATCCAGGCCTCTATTAATACCTGCTGGAGTGGTACTGAGTCCCACTCACGCACCATGAAAGAGCCAATTCAATCCAGGCCTCTATTAATACCAGCTGGAGTGGTACTGAGCCCCATTCGCACACCAGGAAAGAGCCAATTGAATCCAGGCCTCTATTAATACCAGCTGGAGTGGTTGTGAGTCCCACTCACACACCAGGAAAGAGCCAATTCAATCCAGGTCTCTATTAATACCAGCTGGAGTGCTACTGAGCCTCACTCACACACCATGAAAGAGCCAATTCAATCCAGGCCTCTATTAATACCAGCTGGAGTGGTTGTGAATCCCACTCACACACCAGGAAAGAGGCAATTCAATTCAGGCCTTTATTAATACCAGCTGGAGTGGTTCTGAGTCCCACTCAAACACCAGGAAAGAGGCAATTCAATCCAGGCCTCTATTAATACCAGCTGGAGTGGTTCTGAGTCCCACTCACACACCAGGAAAGAGGCAATTCAATCCAGGCCTCTATTAATACCAGCTGGAGTGGTACTTAGTCCCACTCACACACCAGAAAGAGCCAATTCAATCCAGGCCTCTATTAATACCAGCTGGAGTGGTACTGAGCCCCACTCACACACCAGGAGAGTGTCAATTCAATCTAGGCCTCTATTAACACCAGCTGGAGTGGTACTGAGTCCCACTCACACTCCAGGAAAGAGCCAATTCAATCCAGGCCTCTATTCATACCAGCTGGAGTGGTACTGAGTCCCACTCACACACCAGAAAGAGCCAATTCAATCCAGGCCTCTATCAATACCAGCTGGAGTGGCACTGAGCCCCACCCACACACCAGGAAAGTGTCAATTTATACCAAATTTCGATTAATATCAGCTGGAGTGGTACTGATCCCCACTCACACACCAGGAAAGTGCAATTCAATCCAGGCCTCTATTAATACCAGCTGGAGTCAGACCGAGCCTCACGCACACACCAGGAAAGAGGCAATTCAAACTAGGCCTCTATTAATACCAGCTGGAGTGGTACTGAGTCCCACTCACGCTCCAGGAAAAGGGTAATTCAATCCTGGTCTCTATTAATACCAGCTGGAGTGGTACTGAGTCCCACTCACACACCTGGAAAGAGCAAAATCAATCCAGGCCAATTTAATTCCAGCTGGAGTGGTACTGAGTCCCACTCACACACCAGGAAAGACCCAATTCAATCAAGACCTCTATTCATACCAGCTGGAGTGGCACTGAGCCCCACTCGCACACCAGGAAAGAGCCAATTCAATCCAGTCCTCTATTAATACCAGCTGGAGTGGTACTGAGCCCCACTCGCACACCAGGAAAGAGCCAATTAAATCCAGGCCTCTATTAATACCAGCTGGAGTGGTTGTGAGTCCCACTCACACACCAGGAAAGAGGCAATTCAATCCAGGCCTTTATTAATACCAGCTGGAGTGGTACTGAGCCCCACTCACACACCAGGAAAGAGCCAATTCAATCAAGACCTCTATTAATACCAGCTGGAGTGGTACTGAGTCCCACTCGCACACCAGGAAAGAGCCAATTAAATCCAGGCCTCTATTAATACTAGCTGGAGTGGTTGTGAGTCCCACTCACACACCAGGAAAGAGGCAATTCAATCCAGGCCTTTATTAATACCAGCTGGAGTGGTACTGAGCCCCACTCACACACCAGGAAAGAGCCAATTCAATCAAGACCTCTATTAATACCAGCTGGAGTGGTACTGAGCCCCACTCACACACCAGGAAAGAGCCAATTCAATCAAGACCTCTATTAATACCAGCTGGAGTGATACTGAGTCCCACACAGACACCAGGAAAGAGCCAATTCAATCCAGGCCTCTATTAATACCAGCTGGAGTGATACTGAGTCCCACTCACACACTGGAAGAGAGGCAATTCAATCCAGGTTTCTATTAATACCAGCTGGAGTGGTACTGAGTCCCACTCACACACCAGGAAAGTTTAAATTCTATCGAGGCCTCTCTTAATACCTGCAGAAGTGGTACTGAGCCCCACTCACACACCAGGAAAGAACCAATTCAATCAAGACCTCTATTAACACCAGCTGGAGTGGTTCTGAGTCCCACTCACACAGCAGGAAAGAGACAAATCAATACAGACCTCTATCAATACCAGCTGGAGTGGTACTGAGTCCCACTCACACACCAGGAAAGAGCCAATTCAATCCAGGTCTCTATTAATACCAGCAGGAGTGGTACTGAGCCCTACTCACACACCAGGAAAGAGCCAATTCAATCAAGACCTCAATTAATACCAGCTGGAGTGGTACTGAGCCCCACTCACACACCAGGAAAGAGTCAATTCAATCCAGGCCTCTATCAATACCAGCTGGAGTGGTACTAAGACTCACTCACACACCAGGGAAGAGCCAATTCAAACCAGGCCTCTATTAATACCAGCTGGAGTGGTACCGAGTCCCACTCACACACCAGGAAAGAGGCAATTCAATCCAGGCCTCTATTAATACCAGCTGGAGTGGTACTGAGCCCCACTCACACACCAGGAAAGAGTCAATTCAATCCAGGCCTCTATCAATACCAGCTGGAGTGGTACTGAGTCCCACTCACACACCAGGAAAGAGTCAATTCAATCCAGGCCTCTATTAATACCAGCTGGAGTGGTACTGAGCCCCACTCACACACCAGGAAAGAGTCAATTCAATCCAGACCTCTATTAATACCAGCTGGAGTGGTACTAAGACTCACTCACACACCAGGAAAGAGCCAATTCAAACCAGGCCTCTATTAATACCAGCTGGAGTGGTACTGAGCCCCACTCACACATCAGGAAAGGGTCAATTTAAACCAGGCCTCTATTAATACCAGCTGCAGTGGTACTGAGCCCCACCCACACACCAGGAAAGAGCATATTCAATCCAGGCCTCTATTAATACCAGCTGGAGTGCTACTGAGCCCCACTTACACACCCGGAAAGAGGCAATGCAATCCAGGCCTCTACTAATACCAGCTGGAGTGGTTGTGAGTCCCACTCACACACCAGGAAAGAGGCAATTCAATCCAGGCCTCTATTAATACCTGCTGGAGTGGTACTGAGTCCCACTCACGCACCATGAAAGAGCCAATTCAATCCAGGCCTCTATTAATACCAGCTGGAGTGGTACTGAGCCCCATTCGCACACCAGGAAAGAGCCAATTGAATCCAGGCCCCTATTAATACCAGCTGGAGTGGTTGTGAGTCCCACGCACACACCAGGAAAGAGCCAATTCAATCCAGGTCTCTATTAATACCAGCTGGAGTGCGACTGAGTCCCACTCACACACCATGAAAGAGCCAATTAAATCAAGGCCTCTATTAATACCAGCTGGAGTGGTTGTGAGTCCCACTCACACACCAGGAAAGAGGCAATTCAATCCAGGCCTTTATTAATACCAGCTGGAGTGGTTCTGAGTCCCACTCAAACACCAGGAAAGAGGCAATTCAATCCAGGCCTCTATTAATACCAGCTGGAGTGGTTCTGAGTCCCACTCACACACCAGGAAAGAGGCAATTCATACCAGGCCTCTATTAATACCAGCTGGATTGGGTCTGAGTCAAACTGAAACACCAGGAAAGAGGCAATTCAATCCAGGCCTCTATTAATACCAGCTGGAGTGGTTCTGAGTCCCACACTCACACCAGACAGAACCAATTCAATCCAGGCCTCTATTAATACCAGCTGGATTGGGTCTGAGTCAAACTGAAACACCAGGAAAGAGTCAATTCAATCCAGACCTCTATTAATACCAGCTGGAGTGGTACTAAGACTCACTCACACACCAGGAAAGAGCCAATTCAAACCAGGCCTCTATTAATACCAGCTGGAGTGGTACTGAGCCCCACACACACATCAGGAAAGGGTCAATTTAAACCAGGCCTCTATTAATACCAGCTGCAGTGGTACTGAGCCCCACCCACACACCAGGAAAGAGCATATTCAATCCAGGCCTCTATTAATACCAGCTGGAGTGCTACTGAGCCCCACTCACACACCCGGAAAGAGGCAATTCAATCCAGGCCTCTACTAATACCAGCTGGAGTGGTTGTGAGTCCCACTCACACACCAGGAAAGAGGCAATTCAATCCAGGCCTCTATTAATACCTGCTGGAGTGGTACTGAGTCCCACTCACGCACCATGAAAGAGCCAATTCAATCCAGGCCTCTATTAATACCAGCTGGAGTGGTACTGAGCCCCATTCGCACACCAGGAAAGAGCCAATTGAATACAGGCCCCTATTAATACCAGCTGGAGTGGTTGTGAGTCCCACTCACACACCAGGAAAGAGCCAATTCAATCCAGGTCTCTATTAATACCAGCTGGAGTGCGACTGAGCCCCACTCACACACCATGAAAGAGCCAATTCAATCAAGGCCTCTATTAATACCAGCTGGAGTGGTTGTGAGTCCCACTCACACACCAGGAAAGAGGCAATTCAATCCAGGCCTTTATTAATACCAGCTGGAGTGGTACTGAGCCCCACTCACACACCAGGAAAGAGTCAATTCAATCCAGGCCTCTATCAATACCAGCTGGAGTGGTACTGAGACCCACTCACACACCAGGAAAGAGTCAATTCAATCCAGGCCTCTATTAATACCAGCTGGAGTGGTACTGAGCCCCACTCACACACCAGGAAAGAGTCAATTCAATCCAGACCTCTATTAATACCAGCTGGAGTGGTACTAAGACTCACTCACACACCAGGAAAGAGCCAATTCAAACCAGGCCTCTATTAATACCAGCTGGAGTGGTACTGAGCCCCACTCACACATCAGGAAAGGGTCAATTTAAACCAGGCCTCTATTAATACCAGCTGCAGTGGTACTGAGCCCCACCCACACACCAGGAAAGAGCATATTCAATCCAGGCATCTATTAATACCAGCTGGAGTGCTACTGAGCCCCACTCACACACCCGGAAAGAGGCAATTCAATCCAGGCCTCTACTAATACCAGCTGGAGTGGTTGTGAGTCCCACTCACACACCAGGAAAGAGGCAATTCAATCCAGGCCTCTATTAATACCTGCTGGAGTGGTACTGAGTCCCACTCACGCACCATGAAAGAGCCAATTCAATCCAGGCCTCTATTAATACCAGCTGGAGTGGTACTGAGCCCCATTCGCACACCAGGAAAGAGCCAATTGAATCCAGGCCTCTATTAATACCAGCTGGAGTGGTTGTGAGTCCCACTCACACACCAGGAAAGAGCCAATTCAATCCAGGTCTCTATTAATACCAGCTGGAGTGCTACTGAGCCTCACTCACACACCATGAAAGAGCCAATTCAATCCAGGCCTCTATTAATACCAGCTGGAGTGGTTGTGAGTCCCACTCACACACCAGGAAAGAGGCAATTCAATCCAGGCCTTTATTAATACCAGCTGGAGTGGTTCTGAGTCCCACTAAAACACCAGGAAAGAGGCAATTCAATCCAGGCCTCTATTAATACCAGCTGGAGTGGTTCTGAGTCCCACTCACACACCAGGAAAGAGGCAATTCAATCCAGGCCTCTATTAATACCAGCTGGAGTGGTACTGAGTCCCACTCACACACCAGAAAGAGCCAATTCAATCCAGGCCTCTATTAATACCAGCTGGAGTGGTACTGAGCCCCACTCACACACCAGGAGAGTGTCAATTCAATCTAGGCCTCTATTAACACCAGCTGGAGTGGTACTGAGTCCCACTCACACTCCAGGAAAGAGCCAATTCAATCCAGGCCTCTATTCATACCAGCTGGAGTGGTACTGAGTCCCACTCACACACCAGAAAGAGCCAATTCAATCCAGGCCTCTATCAATACCAGCTGGAGTGGCACTGAGCCCCACCCACACACCAGGAAAGTGTCAATTTATACCAAATTTCGATTAATATCAGCTGGAGTGGTACTGATCCCCACTCACACACCAGGAAAGTGCAATTCAATCCAGGCCTCTATTAATACCAGCTGGAGTCAGACTGAGCCTCACGCACACACCAGGAAAGAGGCAATTCAAACTAGGCCTCTATTAATACCAGCTGGAGTGGTACTGAGTCCCACGCACGCTCCAGGAAAAGGGTAATTCAATCCTGGTCTCTATTAATACCAGCTGGAGTGGTACTGAGTCCCACTCACACACCTGGAAAGAGCAAAATCAATCCAGGCCAATTTAATTCCAGCTGGAGTGGTACTGAGTCCCACTCACACACCAGGAAAGACCCAATTCAATCAAGACCTCTATTCATACCAGCTGGAGTGGCACTGAGCCCCACTCGCACACCAGGAAAGAGCCAATTCAATCCAGTCCTCTATTAATACCAGCTGGAGTGGTACTGAGCCCCACTCGCACACCAGGAAAGAGCCAATTAAATCCAGGCCTCTATTAATACCAGCTGGAGTGGTTGTGAGTCCCACTCACACACCAGGAAAGAGGCAATTCAATCCAGGCCTTTATTAATACCAGCTGGAGTGGTACTGAGCCCCACTCACACACCAGGAAAGAGCCAATTCAATCAAGACCTCTATTAATACCAGCTGGAGTGGTACTGAGTCCCACTCGCACACCAGGAAAGAGCCAATTAAATCCAGGCCTCTATTAATACCAGCTGGAGTGGTTGTGAGTCCCACTCACACACCAGGAAAGAGGCAATTCAATCCAGGCCTTTATTAATACCAGCTGGAGTGGTACTGAGCCCCACTCACACACCAGGAAAGAGCCAATTCAATCAAGACCTCTATTAATACCAGCTGGAGTGGTACTGAGCCCCACTCACACACCAGGAAAGAGCCAATTCAATCAAGACCTCTATTAATACCAGCTGGAGTGATACTGAGTCCCACACAGACACCAGGAAAGAGCCAATTCAATCCAGGCCTCTATTAATACCAGCTGGAGTGATACTGAGTCCCACTCACACACTGGAAGAGAGGCAATTCAATCCAGGTTTCTATTAATACCAGCTGGAGTGGTACTGAGTCCCACTCACACACCAGGAAAGTTTAAATTCTATCGAGGCCTCTCTTAATACCTGCAGAAGTGGTTCTGAGCCCCACTCACACACCAGGAAAGAACCAATTCAATCAAGACCTCTATTAACACCAGCTGGAGTGGTTCTGAGTCCCACTCACACAGCAGGAAAGAGACAAATCAATACAGACCTCTATCAATACCAGCTGGAGTGGTACTGAGTCCCACTCACACACCAGGAAAGAGCCAATTCAATCCAGGTCTCTATCAATACCAGCAGGAGTGGTACTGAGCCCTACTCACACACCAGGAAAGAGCCAATTCAATCAAGACCTCAATTAATACCAGCTGGAGTGGTACTGAGCCCCACTCACACACCAGGAAAGAGTCAATTCAATCCAGGCCTCTATCAATACCAGCTGGAGTGGTACTAAGACTCACTCACACACCAGGGAAGAGCCAATTCAAACCAGGCCTCTATTAATACCAGCTGGAGTGGTACCGAGTCCCACTCACACACCAGGAAAGAGGCAATTCAATCCAGGCCTCTATTAATACCAGCTGGAGTGGTACTGAGCCCCACTCACACACCAGGAAAGAGTCAATTCAATCCAGGCCTCTATCAATACCAGCTGGAGTGGTACTGAGTCCCACTCACACACCAGGAAAGAGTCAATTCAATCCAGGCCTCTATTAATACCAGCTGGAGTGGTACTGAGCCCCACTCACACACCAGGAAAGAGTCAATTCAATCCAGACCTCTATTAATACCAGCTGGAGTGGTACTAAGACGCACTCACACACCAGGAAAGAGCCAATTCAAACCAGGCCTCTATTAATACCAGCTGGAGTGGTACTGAGCCCCACTCACACATCAGGAAAGGGTCAATTTAAACCAGGCCTCTATTAATACCAGCTGCAGTGGTACTGAGCCCCACCCACACACCAGGAAAGAGCATATTCAATCCAGGCCTCTATTAATACCAGCTGGAGTGCTACTGAGCCCCACTCACACACCCGGAAAGAGGCAATTCAATCCAGGCCTCTATCAATACCAGCTGGAGTGGTACTGAGACCCACTCACACACCAGGAAAGAGTCAATTCAATCCAGGCCTCTATTAATACCAGCTGGAGTGGTACTGAGCCCCACTCACACACCAGGAAAGAGTCAATTCAATCCAGACCTCTATTAATACCAGCTGGAGTGGTACTAAGACTCACTCACACACCAGGAAAGAGCCAATTCAAACCAGGCCTCTATTAATACCAGCTGGAGTGGTACTGAGCCCCACTCACACATCAGGAAAGGGTCAATTTAAACCAGGCCTCTATTAATACCAGCTGCAGTGGTACTGAGCCCCACCCACACACCAGGAAAGAGCATATTCAATCCAGGCATCTATTAATACCAGCTGGAGTGCTACTGAGCCCCACTCACACACCCGGAAAGAGGCAATTCAATCCAGGCCTCTACTAATACCAGCTGGAGTGGTTGTGAGTCCCACTCACACACCAGGAAAGAGGCAATTCAATCCAGGCCTCTATTAATACCTGCTGGAGTGGTACTGAGTCCCACTCACGCACCATGAAAGAGCCAATTCAATCCAGGCCTCTATTAATACCAGCTGGAGTGGTACTGAGCCCCATTCGCACACCAGGAAAGAGCCAATTGAATCCAGGCCTCTATTAATACCAGCTGGAGTGGTTGTGAGTCCCACTCACACACCAGGAAAGAGCCAATTCAATCCAGGTCTCTATTAATACCAGCTGGAGTGCTACTGAGCCTCACTCACACACCATGAAAGAGCCAATTCAATCCAGGCCTCTATTAATACCAGCTGGAGTGGTTGTGAGTCCCACTCACACACCAGGAAAGAGGCAATTCAATCCAGGCCTTTATTAATACCAGCTGGAGTGGTTCTGAGTCCCACTAAAACACCAGGAAAGAGGCAATTCAATCCAGGCCTCTATTAATACCAGCTGGAGTGGTTCTGAGTCCCACTCACACACCAGGAAAGAGGCAATTCAATCCAGGCCTCTATTAATACCAGCTGGAGTGGTACTGAGTCCCACTCACACACCAGAAAGAGCCAATTCAATCCAGGCCTCTATTAATACCAGCTGGAGTGGTACTGAGCCCCACTCACACACCAGGAGAGTGTCAATTCAATCTAGGCCTCTATTAACACCAGCTGGAGTGGTACTGAGTCCCACTCACACTCCAGGAAAGAGCCAATTCAATCCAGGCCTCTATTCATACCAGCTGGAGTGGTACTGAGTCCCACTCACACACCAGAAAGAGCCAATTCAATCCAGGCCTCTATCAATACCAGCTGGAGTGGCACTGAGCCCCACCCACACACCAGGAAAGTGTCAATTTATACCAAATTTCGATTAATATCAGCTGGAGTGGTACTGATCCCCACTCACACACCAGGAAAGTGCAATTCAATCCAGGCCTCTATTAATACCAGCTGGAGTCAGACTGAGCCTCACGCACACACCAGGAAAGAGGCAATTCAAACTAGGCCTCTATTAATACCAGCTGGAGTGGTACTGAGTCCCACTCACGCTCCAGGAAAAGGGTAATTCAATCCTGGTCTCTATTAATACCAGCTGGAGTGGTACTGAGTCCCACTCACACACCTGGAAAGAGCAAAATCAATCCAGGCCAATTTAATTCCAGCTGGAGTGGTACTGAGTCCCACTCACACACCAGGAAAGACCCAATTCAATCAAGACCTCTATTCATACCAGCTGGAGTGGCACTGAGCCCCACTCGCACACCAGGAAAGAGCCAATTCAATCCAGTCCTCTATTAATACCAGCTGGAGTGGTACTGAGCCCCACTCGCACACCAGGAAAGAGCCAATTAAATCCAGGCCTCTATTAATACCAGCTGGAGTGGTTGTGAGTCCCACTCACACACCAGGAAAGAGGCAATTCAATCCAGGCCTTTATTAATACCAGCTGGAGTGGTACTGAGCCCCACTCACACACCAGGAAAGAGCCAATTCAATCAAGACCTCTATTAATACCAGCTGGAGTGGTACTGAGTCCCACTCGCACACCAGGAAAGAGCCAATTAAATCCAGGCCTCTATTAATACCAGCTGGAGTGGTTGTGAGTCCCACTCACACACCAGGAAAGAGGCAATTCAATCCAGGCCTTTATTAATACCAGCTGGAGTGGTACTGAGCCCCACTCACACACCAGGAAAGAGCCAATTCAATCAAGACCTCTATTAATACCAGCTGGAGTGGTACTGAGCCCCACTCACACACCAGGAAAGAGCCAATTCAATCAAGACCTCTATTAATACCAGCTGGAGTGATACTGAGTCCCACACAGACACCAGGAAAGAGCCAATTCAATCCAGGCCTCTATTAATACCAGCTGGAGTGATACTGAGTCCCACTCACACACTGGAAGAGAGGCAATTCAATCCAGGTTTCTATTAATACCAGCTGGAGTGGTACTGAGTCCCACTCACACACCAGGAAAGTTTAAATTCTATCGAGGCCTCTCTTAATACCTGCAGAAGTGGTTCTGAGCCCCACTCACACACCAGGAAAGAACCAATTCAATCAAGACCTCTATTAACACCAGCTGGAGTGGTTCTGAGTCCCACTCACACAGCAGGAAAGAGACAAATCAATACAGACCTCTATCAATACCAGCTGGAGTGGTACTGAGTCCCACTCACACACCAGGAAAGAGCCAATTCAATCCAGGTCTCTATCAATACCAGCAGGAGTGGTACTGAGCCCTACTCACACACCAGGAAAGAGCCAATTCAATCAAGACCTCAATTAATACCAGCTGGAGTGGTACTGAGCCCCACTCACACACCAGGAAAGAGTCAATTCAATCCAGGCCTCTATCAATACCAGCTGGAGTGGTACTAAGACTCACTCACACACCAGGGAAGAGCCAATTCAAACCAGGCCTCTATTAATACCAGCTGGAGTGGTACCGAGTCCCACTCACACACCAGGAAAGAGGCAATTCAATCCAGGCCTCTATTAATACCAGCTGGAGTGGTACTGAGCCCCACTCACACACCAGGAAAGAGTCAATTCAATCCAGGCCTCTATCAATACCAGCTGGAGTGGTACTGAGTCCCACTCACACACCAGGAAAGAGTCAATTCAATCCAGGCCTCTATTAATACCAGCTGGAGTGGTACTGAGCCCCACTCACACACCAGGAAAGAGTCAATTCAATCCAGACCTCTATTAATACCAGCTGGAGTGGTACTAAGACGCACTCACACACCAGGAAAGAGCCAATTCAAACCAGGCCTCTATTAATACCAGCTGGAGTGGTACTGAGCCCCACTCACACATCAGGAAAGGGTCAATTTAAACCAGGCCTCTATTAATACCAGCTGCAGTGGTACTGAGCCCCACCCACACACCAGGAAAGAGCATATTCAATCCAGGCCTCTATTAATACCAGCTGGAGTGCTACTGAGCCCCACTCACACACCCGGAAAGAGGCAATGCAATCCAGGCCTCTACTAATACCAGCTGGAGTGGTTGTGAGTCCCACTCACACACCAGGAAAGAGGCAATTCAATCCAGGCCTCTATTAATACCTGCTGGAGTGGTACTGAGTCCCACTCACGCACCATGAAAGAGCAAATTCAATCCAGGCCTCTATTAATACCAGCTGGAGTGGTACTGAGCCCCATTCGCACACCAGGAAAGAGCCAATTGAATCCAGGCCCCTATTAATACCAGCTGGAGTGGTTGTGAGTCCCACTCACACACCAGGAAAGAGCCAATTCAATCCAGGTCTCTATTAATACCAGCTGGAGTGCGACTGAGTCCCACTCACACACCATGAAAGAGCCAATTAAATCAAGGCCTCTATTAATACCAGCTGGAGTGGTTGTGAGTCCCACTCACACACCAGGAAAGAGGCAATTCAATCCAGGCCTTTATTAATACCAGCTGGAGTGGTTCTGAGTCCCACTCAAACACCAGGAAAGAGACAATTCAATCCAGGCCTCTATTAATACCAGCTGGAGTGGTTCTGAGTCCCACTCACACACCAGGAAAGAGGCAATTCATACCAGGCCTCTATTAATACCAGCTGGATTGGGTCTGAGTCAAACTGAAACACCAGGAAAGAGGCAATTCAATCCAGGCCTCTATTAATACCAGCTGGAGTGGTTCTGAGTCCCACACTCACACCAGACAGAACCAATTCAATCCAGGCCTCTATTAATACCAGCTGGATTGGGTCTGAGTCAAACTGAAACACCAGGAAAGAGTCAATTCAATCCAGACCTCTATTAATACCAGCTGGAGTGGTACTAAGACTCACTCACACACCAGGAAAGAGCCAATTCAAACCAGGCCTCTATTAATACCAGCTGGAGTGGTACTGAGCCCCACACACACATCAGGAAAGGGTCAATTTAAACCAGGCCTCTATTAATACCAGCTGCAGTGGTACTGAGCCCCACCCACACACCAGGAAAGAGCATATTCAATCCAGGCCTCTATTAATACCAGCTGGAGTGCTACTGAGCCCCACTCACACACCCGGAAAGAGGCAATTCAATCCAGGCCTCTACTAATACCAGCTGGAGTGGTTGTGAGTCCCACTCACACACCAGGAAAGAGGCAATTCAATCCAGGCCTCTATTAATACCTGCTGGAGTGGTACTGAGTCCCACTCACGCACCATGAAAGAGCCAATTCAATCCAGGCCTCTATTAATACCAGCTGGAGTGGTACTGAGCCCCATTCGCACACCAGGAAAGAGCCAATTGAATCCAGGCCCCTGTTAATACCAGCTGGAGTGGTTGTGAGTCCCACTCACACACCAGGAAAGAGCCAATTCAATCCAGGTCTCTATTAATACCAGCTGGAGTGCGACTGAGCCCCACTCACACACCATGAAAGAGCCAATTCAATCAAGGCCTCTATTAATACCAGCTGGAGTGGTTGTGAGTCCCACTCACACACCAGGAAAGAGGCAATTCAATCCAGGCCTTTATTAATACCAGCTGGAGTGGTTCTGAGTCCCACTCAAACACCAGGAAAGAGGCAATTCAATCCAGGCCTCTATTAATACCAGCTGGAGTGGTTCTGAGTCCCACTCACACACCAGGAAAGAGGCAATTCAATCCAGGCCTCTATTAATACCAGCTGGATTGGGTCTGAGTCAAACTGAAACACCAGGAAAGAGGCAATTCAATCCAGGCCTCTATTAATACCAGCTGGAGTGGTTCTGAGTCCCACACTCACACCAGGCAGAACCAATTCAATCCAGGCCTCTATTAATACCAGCTGGATTGGGTCTGAGTCAAACTGAAACACCAGGAAAGAGGCAATTCAATCCAGGCCTCTATTAATACCTGCAGAAGTGGTCCTGAGTCCCTTTGACACAGGAGGAAAGAGACAATTTATTTCTGAACACTATCAATACCAGTTGGAGTTGCACTGAGTCCCACTCACACATCAGGAAAGAGTCAATTTAAACCAGACCTCTATTAATACCAGCTGGAGTGGTACTGAGTCCCACTCACACAGCAGGAAAGAGCCAAATCAATACAGACCTCTATCAATACCAGCTGGAGTGGTACTGAGTCCCACTCACATAGCAGGAAAGAGACAAATCAATACAGACCTCTATCAATACCAGCTGGAGTGGTACTGAGTCCCACTCACACAGCAGGAAAGAGCCAAATCAATCCAGGCCTCTATTAATACCAGCTGGAGTCAGACTGAGCCCCATGCACACACCAGGAAAGAGGCAATTCAAACTAGGCCTCTATTAATACCAGCTGGAGTGGTACTGAGCCCCACTCACACACCAGGAAAGACCCAATTCAATCAAGACCTCTATTCATACCAGCTGGAGTGGCACTGAGCCCCACTCGCACACCAGGAAAGAGCCAATTCAATCCAGTCCTCTATTAATACCAGCTGGAGTGGTACTGAGCCCCACTCTCACACCAGGAAAGAGCCAATTCAATACAGATCTCTATTAATACCAGCTGGAGTGGTACTGAGCCCCACTCGCACACCAGGAAAGAGCCAATTAAATCCAGGCCTCTATTAATACCAGCTGGAGTGGTTGCGAGTCCCACTCACACACCAGGAAAGAGGCAATTCAATCCAGGCCTTTATTAATACCAGCTGGAGTGGTCCTGAGCCCCACGCACACACCAGGAAAGAGGCAATTCAATCCAGGCCTCTATTAATACCAGCTGGAGTGGTTCTGAGTCCCACTCAAACACCAGGAAAGAGGCAATTCAATCCAGGCCTCTATTAATACCAGCTGGAGTGGTACTGAGCCCCACTCACACACCAGGAAAGAGCCAATTCTATCAAGACCTCTATTAATACCAGCTGGAGTGACACTGAGTCCCACTCACACACCAGGAAAGAGGCAATTCAATCCAGGCCTCTATTAATACCAGCTGGAGTGATACTGAGTCCCACACAGACACCAGGAAAGAGGCAATTCAATCCAGGCCTCTATTAATACCAGCTGGAGTGATACTGAGCCCCACTCACACACCAGGAAAGAGGCAATTCAATCCAGGCCTCTATTAATACCAGCTGGAGTGATACTGAGTCCCACACAGACACCAGGAAAGAGGCAATTCAATCCAGGCCTCTATTAATACCAGCTGGAGTGGTTCTGAGTCCCACTCACAAACCAGGAAAGAGTCAATTCAATCCAGGCCTATATTAATACCAGCTGGAGTGGTACTGAGCCCCACTCACACACCAGGAAAGAGCCAATTCAATCAAGACCTCTATTAACACCAGCTGGAGTGGTTCTGAGTCCCACTCACACAGCAGGAAAGAGACAAATCAATACAGACCTCTATCAATACCAGCTGGAGTGGTACTGAGTCCCACTCACACACCAGGAAAGAGCCAATTCAATCCAGGTCTCTATTAATACCAGCAGGAGTGGTACTGAGCCCTACTCACACACCAGGAAAGAGCCAATTCAATCAAGACCTCTATTAATACCAGCTGGAGTGGTACTGAGTCCCAATCACACACCAGGAAAGAGTCAATTCAATCCAGGCCTCTATCAATACCAGCTGGAGTGGTACTGAGCCCTACTCACACACCAGGAAAGAGCCAATTCAATCAAGACCTCTATTAATACCAGCTGGAGTGGTACTGAGCCCCACTCACACACCAGGAAAGAGGCAATTCAATCCAGGCCTCTATTAATACCAGCTGGAGTGGTATTGAGCCCCACTCACACACCAGCAAAGAGTCAATTCAATCCAGGCCTCTATCAATACCAGCTGGACTGGTACTAAGACTCACTCACACACCAGGGAAGAGCCAATTCAAACCAGGCCTCTATTAATACCAGCTGGAGTGGTACTGAGCCCCACTCAGACATCAGGAAAGGGTCAATTTAAACCAGGCCTCTATTAATACCAGCTGCAGTGGTACTGAGCCCCACCCACACACCAGGAAAGAGCATATTCAATCCAGGCCTCTATTAATACCTGCTGGAGTGGTACTGAGTCCCACTCACACACCAGGAAAGAGCCAATTCAATCCAGGTCTCTATTAATACCAGCTGGAGTGGTGCTGAGTCCCACTCACACACCAGGAAAGAGCCATTTCAATCCAGGTCTCTATTAATACCAGCTGGAGTGCTACTGAGCCCCACTCTCACACCCGGAAATAGGCAATTCAATCCAGGCCTCTATTAATACCTGCTGGAGTGGTACTGAGTCCCACTCACACACCATGAAAGAGCCAATTCAATCCAGGCCTCTATTAATACCAGCTGGAGTGGTACTGAGCCCCATTCGCACACCAGGAAAGAGCCAATTGAATCCAGGCCTCTATTAATACCAGCTGGAGTGGTTGTGAGTCCCACTCACACACCAGGAAAGAGGCAATTCAATCCAGACCTCTATTAATACCAGCTGGAGTTGTACTGAGCCCCACTCACACACCAGGAAAGAGCCAATTCAATCCAGGCCTCTATTAATACCAGCTGGAGTGGCACTGAGCCCCACTCGCACACCAGGAAAGAGGCAATTCAATCCAGGCCTCTATTCATACCAGCTGGAGTGGTTCTGAGTCCCACACTCACACCAGGCAGAACCAATTCAATCCAGGCCTCTATTAATACCAGCTGGATTGGGTCTGAGTCAAACTGAAACACCAGGAAAGAGGCAATTCAATCCAGGCCTCTATTAATACCTGCAGAAGTGGTCCTGAGTCCCTTTGACACAGGAGGAAAGAGACAATTTATTTCTGAACACTATCAATACCAGTTGGAGTTGCACTGAGTCCCAAACACATCAGGAAAGAGTCAATTTAAACCAGACCTCTATTAATACCAGTTGGAGTGGTTCTGAGTCCCACTCACACAGCAGGAAAGAGACAAATCAATACAGACCTCTATCAATACCAGCTGGAGTGGTACTGAGTCCCACTCACAGAGCAGGAAAGAGCCAAATCAATCCAGACCTCTATCAATACCAGCTGGAGTGGTACTGAGTCCCACTCACACAGCAGGAAAGAGTCAATTTAAACCAGACCTCTATTAATACCAGCTGGAGAGGTACTGAGTCCCACTCACACACCAGGAAAGAGCCAATTCAATCCAGACCTCTTAATACCAGCTGGAGTGGTACTCAGTCCAACTCACAGACCAGGAAAGAGTCAATTCAATCCAGGCGTGTATTAATACATGCTGGAGAGGTACTGAGTCCCACTCACACAACAGGAAGGAGCCAAATCAATCCGGACCTCTATTAATACCAGCTGGATTGGGTCTGAGTCAAACTGAAACAGCAGGAAAGAGCCAATTCTATCCAGGCCTCTAATAATACCAGCTGGAGTGGTACTGAGTCCCACTCACACACCAGGAAAGAGCCAATTCAATCCAGGCCTCAATTAATACCAGCTGGAGTGACACTGAGCCCCACTCACACACCAGGAAAGAGCCAAATCAATCCAGACCTCTATTAATACCAGCTGGAGTGGTACTGAGCCCCACTCACACACCAGGAAGGAGCCAAATCAATGTAGGGAGGAATAGGGGGAGTGAGGGGGAGGGAGGGGATGGGAGGGGGAGGTGGTGAAGAATGAAGTGGCGGATGGAGGGGATGGTGGAGGGGAATGAAGAGGGGGAGGGAGGGGTTGGTGGAGGGCAATGACGAGGGGGAGGGACGGGAGGTGGAGGGGAATGAAGAGGGGGAGGAAGGGGGAGGTGGATGGGAAATAAGAGGGGATGGAGGGGGAGGTGGTGGGGAATGAAGTGGGTGAGGGAGGGGGAGGTGGATGGGAATGAAGAGGGGGAGGGAGGGGGTGGTGCAGTGGAATAAAGAGGGGGAAAGAGGGGGAGGTGGAGTGGAATGAACAGTGGGAGGGCAGAGGAGGGGAATGAAGAGGGGGAGGGAGGTGGTGGTGGCTGGGAATGAAGAGGGGGCGGGAGGGGGATTGAAGAGGGGGGAGGAAGGGGGAGGGGGAGTGGAATGAAGAGAGGGAGGGATGGGGAGGGGGAGGCGAATGAGGAGGGGGAAGGAAAGGATGGTGGATGGGCATGAAGAGGGGGAGGGAGGCGTTGGTGGAGTGGAATGAAGAGGGGAGGGAGGGGTTGGTGGAGGGGAATGAAGAGGGGGAGGGAGGGGTAGGTGGAGGTGAATGAAGAGGGGGAGGGAGGAGGAGGGGGAGGGGAATGAAAAGGGGGAGGGAGGGGGAAAGGAATGAAGAGGGGGATGG